>NW_006921643.1:1234397-1242816 GCF_000298275.1 Orycteropus afer afer
AGACCAGGTTTGTTGGTCTGACAGAGCCTGGTGAGACTCCTGAAACTATGGCCCCTAGCCATCCTTCAGGTCTGGAACTGAACTCACTCCTGTGGCTTCCAGTTAACAATAGACAGGCATATGGGGTGAACATTTATATCAGGTAGATACACTCCCTGGAGCAATCAATCATGGGAGAATAAAAGGGCAGTGTTTGCACAGGGAGACAGCTTGGGTGGTGGGAGTGCATGGGAAGGAAGGACACAGAGAAGAGGTAACTACGTGAAGGAAGTGGAAAGAGAACTATTACATTATAGGGATTGTATTCAACATCATGAGACAAAATGTGTATGAACTGCTGTATGGAAAATGAATTTACTCTGTAAGCTTTCATCCAAATCACAAAAAACAATTTAAAAAACAAAAACCTGACAAATGTTATGATTAAGGCAAACAATGCTTTTAGTGCCATTTCTGTTTATGTCTTTGAAAAATAAGACAACCAGTTACCTCTCATTATTATATGCAACATAACATATTGGAAATGAAAATCTGGCTGTGGAGACAACACCTGAATTAAAACCCTGATTCCAGGTGCTATAAACCAAAGTTCAGCAATTTATAGCCCAGGGACCAAATTCACAGTCAAATATAGCCTGCTGCCTGTAGGACATATGAGTTAAGGGAAAATTGGAAGTTGTCAAAAATGAAATGAAATGCATAAAGATTGATATGCTAGGTATTAGCGAGCTGAAATGGACTGGCTTTAGCCATTTTCAATCAGGCAACCATATGATAAACTATACTGGGAATGACAAATTGAAGAGGAATGCTGTGGCATTCATCATCACAAGAATGTTTCAAGATCTATCCTGAAGTACAACACTGTCAGTGATAGGATAATATCCATACACCTACAAGGAACACCAGTTAATACCACTACTATTCAAATTTACGTACCAACCACCAAAGCCAAAGATGAGGAAATTGAAGATGTCTACCAACTTCTGCAGTCTGAAATTGACCAAGCATGCAATCAAGATGTGTTGATTACCACTGGTGATTGGAATGCAAAACTTGGAAACAAAGAAGAATCTTCAGTAGTTGGAAAATATGGCCATGGTGATAGAAAACGATGCTGGAGGTCCCATGATAGAATTTTGCAAGACCAACTACTTATTCATTGCAAATACGTTTTTTTTTTTTTTTTTCTTTACAACATAAATGGCAGCTATACCTGTGAACTTTGCCAGATGGAGTACACAGGAAACAGATTGACTACATCCATAGAAAAAGGCAATGGAGAAGCTTAACATCTTCAGCCAAAACAAGACCAGGAGCTGACTGTAGAACAGACCATCAGTTGCTCATATACAAGTTCAAGTTGAAGCTGAAGACAATTAAAAGAAATCCACAAGAGCAAAAATATGATATTGATTATATCCATTCTGTATTTAGAAACCATCTAAAAAATAGATTTGATGCATTGAACACCAATGACCAAAAACCAGAGGAATTGTGGATGACATTAAGGACATCATCCATGAAGAAAGCAAAAGGCCATTAAAAAGACAGGAAAGGAAGAAAAGACCAAACTGGATGTCAGAAGAGACTCTGAAACTTGCCCTTGAATGGAGAGTAGCTAAAGCAAATGGAAGAAATGACAAGATAAAAGACCTGAACAGAAGATTTTCAAAAGTAGCTCGAGAAGACAAAGTCAATTATTATAATAAAATGTACAAAGATGTGGAGTTAGAAAACCAAAAGGGAAGAACATACTTGGCATTTCTCAAGCTGAAAGAACTGAAGAAAAAATTCAAGCCTCGAGTTGCAATATTGAATGATTCTAAGGTTGGGCAATCTACTTCCATAATGATATGCCTTGGAAACCCAAGGAGCAGTCGCTATGAGTTGGGTCCAACTCGACAGCACATAATAGCAACTAATAGGCAAAATATAGGATGATGCAGGAAACGGCAAAAGAACATGGAAGGAATACACAGTTACTGTACCAAAAAGAACTGTTCTATGTTCATCCATTCAGGAGGTGGCATATAATCAAGAACCAATGGTATTACAGGAAGAAGTTGAAGCTGCCCTGAAGGAACTGGCAAGGAATAAGTCTCCAGGAATTGACTGAATACCCAATGAGATGTTTCAACAAACAAAGGCCACACTGGAGGCACCCACTTATGTATGCCAAGAAACTTGGAAGACAACTACCTGCTAACTGACTAGAAGAAATTCATATTTGTACCCATTCCAAAGAAATGTGATTCAACAGAATGTGGAAATTATGGAACAATATCACTAATACCACACACAAGTAAAATCTTGCTGAAGATAATTCAAAAACAATTGCAGCAGTATATTGACAGAGAACTTCCAGAAATGCAAGCTGGATTCAGAAGAGGATGTGGAATGACAGTTATCATTTCTGATGTCAGATGGATCTTGTACATAGACCAGGAAGCTGTCATTCAAAAAGAACAAGGGGTTACTGAATGTTTTAAAATCAGGAAGGGAGTGTGTCAAGGCTGTATCCTTTCACCATACTTACTCAATCTGTATGCTGAGCAAATAATCCAAGAAACTGGACTATGTGAAGAAGAGCACGGCATCAGGATTGGAAGAAGACTCCTTTACAACCTGCGTATGCAGATGACACAACTTTGTCTGCTGAAAATGAGGATGACCTGAAGCCCTTACTGATTGAAGATTAAAGACTTCGGTCAGCAGTATGGATTACACCTCAGAATACAGAAAAGAAAAATCCTCACAACTGGACCAATAAGCAGCATCATGGTGAATGGAGAAAAAATTAAAGTTGTCAAAGATTGCATATTGCTTGGTTTCACAATCAACACCAATGAAAGCAGCAGTCAAGAAATCAGACAATGTATCGCACTGGGCAAATCTGCTGCAAAAGACCTCTTTCAAGTGCTAAAGAGTAAAGATGTCTCTTTGAAGACTAAGTAAGGTGTGCCTAACCCAAACCATGGTATTTTTAATTGCCTCATACACATGTGAGAGCTGGACAAAGAATATGAACACCAAAGAAGAGTTGATGCTTTTGAATGGTGATGTTGGAGAAGAATACTGAAGGCACCATGGGCTACCAGAAGAACTAACAAGTCTGTCCTGGAAGAAGTGCAACTGGAATGCTCCTTGGAGGTAAGAATGGCCAGACTTCGTTTCACCTACTTCGATCATGTTGTCAGAAGGGACTGTTCTCTGGAGAAGATATCATGCTTGGTGAAGTAGAGGACCAACAAAAAGGCCCTCAATGAGATGGATTGACACAGTGGCTGCAAAAATGGGCTCAGGTTTAGCAGGGGTTGTGAGGCTGGCACAGGACGGGGCAGTGTTTCATTCTGTTGTACATAGGGTTGCTATGAGTCAGAGCTGACTCGACGACACCTAACAACAATAACAATAACAAGCAAAGGATGATTTTTGTATTTTTCAAATGGTTGAAAAAAAAATTTAAATAATAACATGCAAAATAATGAAATTCAAAATTCAATCAACATTCATAAATAAAATGTTATTGGAACACAGACACACTCACTTATTCATTGTCTACAACTACATTCACACTACAAGGCAGAATTGAGTTATTGAGACAGACATCATACGGACCACAAAGCCTAAAATATTTACTAGCTGGCTCTTTTACAATAAAAGTTCGCTGAGCTCTGCTCTATACAACTTACTTAACTGAGCCTCAGTTTCCTCATCAGTAAAATAGGAACAGTAATAGCCACAATTTCAAAGGACAGTTGTGAGGAATGAATGTGATAATGTGTGAAATTGCTCATCACTTAGTGTACTTTCCATATTATTTTCCACATTTCAACACTAAAGTTAGTGTGTTTTACCATCAATAGAATGTTAGTTTGATTTTTTTTTTTTTTTAAATGACATAGTATTTGAAAAATGCTATCTCTTTTGGTCTCAGATAGAGTGGGAGAAAAATCAAAACTCAAAACATAAAAAAAAAAAAAAAATCAGGTTTACCACTCTGATGAAGACTGGTGGAACTCCCAATGCTATGACCTATGACCCTTAAACATCCTACAAGCTGGAAACTGAACTCAACCCCCATGGCTCAACTTTCAGCCAAACTATAGACCTATAAGGGGAACTATAATACCAGAAAGTTATACACTCACTAAGAAAGTCAACCATACAAAAGGGCACTATATGCCCAGGGATAAAGCTCAGAAGGTAGGAAAGAGTAGGAAAGAAGAATGAAGGGAAATGGTAAAACAGGGAAGAAGTAGGAAGAGTGCTGTTACGTTGTGACAATTGCAATGAATGTCCAAAACTAAATGTGTATGAATTGTTGAATGGAAAACCAATTTGCTCTGTAAACTTTCACCCAAATCACCAAAGAAAGAAAGAAAGAAAATTGAAAATAGCATCTCTTCTAACCAATGGTTAGATTAGATGAAAGAAGGTTTCACATGTTGGTTACTCAATACATTTAGCTATAATCATGATTTCCATTACTTTGATTGATATAAATCTCCACTCCCTAATCTCACTCAGGTTTGGGTCCATCAGTCCTTGCAATGACTAGCTTCCCTTCTCAGAATCTATCTTTCAGGTTATTTATATGGTTCCCTCATAGACTTTGGGTAGGCTTCACAGCATTGACCTCTTGGCTGCTCCTCAGACTTCTTCCCCCTTTTCCAGCCAACAGGGATCCATGCCCCCGTGTGCACAGCCTTGTGGAAGGTGAAACTTACAGAAAGGTCATGTACTCACATGGAACAACATCAGCCTTCAGGTTAGATTAGATTATTTTACAGGAAAAGGAGGAATCCAAAGGAGCTTTCAGGCACACCATCAAAGAAAGTAACAATGTTCTTTACAGTTCAGGAAGATCAGAGCAAGCTCATGTCTCCTGGGTGCTGGCCCTTTACTATCCACAAATCAAAGCAATCTTGATTATTTGGCTGCTGTTGTTAGGTGTCATGGAGTCAACTCTGACTCATAGCCACCTTACGTGTTAGCAGAATGAAACTCTGCCCTGTCCTGTACTATCTTCACAGTCATTGATATGTTTAAGTCTATTGTTGCAGCCATGGTTTCAATCCATATCATTGAAGGTCTTCCCCTTTTTCACTGACCCTCTACTTTACCAAGCATGATGACCTTCTCCAGAGATTGGTCATTCCTGATAACATGCTCAAAGTAAGCAAGACGAAGTTTCATAATTCTTATTGCTTAGGAGTATTCTGGCTGTTTGTTCTTCTGGCAGCTTACCACGTATTCAGTATTCTTCACCAACATCACAATTCAAATGCATCAGTCCTTCTTTGGTCTTCCTTTTTTAGTTCCAGATTTTGCATGCATATTAGGTGGTTGAAAATACCATGGCTTGGGTCAGGAGCATCTTATGTCTAAGTGACATCTCTGCTTTTTAGCACTTTAAATAGGTCTATTGCAATAGATTTGCCCAATGCAATACCCAGTATCATTTGATTTCTTGACTGCTGCTTCCATGGACATTGAACCAAGGAGAATCAAATCCTTGATGACTTCAATTTCTTCAATTATTTGGCTAACATTGTACAAACCACAGCTACATTACCTCATTGATTCTTCCAACAATTCCACAAATTATTTAGCACTACTCCTCTACACACAATGAAACTAAAGCTCAGAGAAGTTGTGTGCCATATTTCAGGTCCCAGCTAATGTGGCAACACCAAGAAAGCTAATTCCCATCTTCTCTCCATTTCACCAGTGATTCTAACACTTAATTGCTCATCAAAATCACCTAGAGTATTTGTCATAACACAGGTTGCTTAGCCCCACATCTAAAATCTCTGATTTAGTAGGTCTGAGTAGAAGCCAAAAAATTTTCATTTCTAACAAGTTTTCAAGTAATGCCCATATTGCTAGTACAGGGGTCACTGTGAGAACTACTTGATAACACTATGGAGTCGCTGAAAATGTAAAAGCCCTCTCATCCCCTCATCATCTTTCCCATCTCCAGCTTCCTGAACTAATTCTACCTACCTCATTCCCACAGAGGAGTTCTGGTGTTAACAGTGTTTAAAGCACATGACTGCTAACCAAAAAGTCAGTGGTTCAAAACCACCAACCACTCCATGGGAGAAAGATGTGCTGATATGCTTCTGTTAAAAATTTACAGCCTTGAAAACCCTATCATGCAGTTCTACTCTGTCCCACAGGCTTGCTATGAGTCAGAATCAACTTGATGGTCATGGGTCATCCCCACAAGGAGAGTATTTTTCTCTTTTCTGTCTGTTTGAGTGCATGTGTGTTTAAGAAAAAGTTCACCATTTTCTTCCCATTGTCTTAGCAGGGCTGACAGCAAGACCAGAAGCCAAGGGACTGAAGCCCAGTTTTGAATGACCAGTAACTAGCTGGGTGGTGGTGGTGTTGGATGTCATCAAGTGAGCTTCAACTCATAGCAACCTTGCATATAAAAGAATGAAATGATGTCTAGTTTTGTGCCATCTTCATAATCATTGGTATGTTTGAGTCCATTTTTAAGGCTATTGCATCAATTTATTTCATTGATGGTTTTCTTCATTTAACTGACCCTCTACTTTACCAAACACGATGTCCTTTTCAGCAATCAGTCTTTCCTGATGACTTTTTCATAGTGAGTGAGTCAAAGTATTCCCATCCATACTTCTATGAGGGAGCTCTGGTGGTGTAGTGCCTAAGGCATTTGACTGATAACCAGAAGGCTGGTGGTTCAAACCCACCAGCCACTCCCCAAAAGGAAGGTTGGGGAATCTACTTCCATAGTGATACTGCCTTGGAAATCCAAGGAGGGGTCACTATGAATCAAATCCAACTCAACGGCAGTGCATTTACTTCTATGAAGAATTCTTATTGCATTTCTTCTAAGACTGATTTATTTATTCTGGTAGTCCACAGTACATTGAATATTCTTCATCCACAACACAGTTCAAATGCATCAATTCTTTTTCTGCCTTCCTTTTTCATTCTCCAGCTTTCACATGCATACTAGCTGGGTAGCTTTTGGCAAATTATTTCCCCTCTCTGGCTCAGTGGCCCCTCTGTTAAGTGAAAAGTCCTAATAAGATGATGTCCAAAACTCTCCCACCAAGAAAATAAAGGCGATTCTGATTCTGGCAAGGCACTTCCTAGCCATGCATGCTTACTATCAACCCAAAGAGCTTACAGAAAGAATCCCTCTTGGTAATGCATGAACCACCAGAGACTTCCTGGAAGAGAATTAGTTACTCAAACACCAGTGGAACATGCTCTTGATTAGCTTTTAGATGCTAGCATAACATCTGATTTCAGGTAGTAAATAAGCTTGTAAATCATTAAAGAAGCAAAATATTATGGAAAAAAATAATCCAGACATTATCATCCCTCCTTAAAAAGAAAGATTAATTTGGAAAGGCAATACATCAAAAGCGAGTGACCAACACAAAAACACTAAGGAAAAGTAAGACACAGGTGCACAAGAGGTACGAGAAACAAAGACCAACACTTTGACATATACTATACTGCATTATCAGTAATAACAAACATTAATCTACAGGTAGATACATAGGTAGATGGGCTAAAAAAGAAAGCTTAGTTTTCCCTTGGGTTGTGCTAAGGTAGGTAGAGACTCTCTTCCACCCTACAGACTCTTAGTCAGGGCCTCTCTCTTTCCTGGTTATCACTCCCTAAAAGCCCATTTAGTATCTGCCTGCCTGTCTCTCTCTTTTAAAAGCTTAGATCAGGGACAAGGACAATACTTTCTTTAAGGTCTGCTGTTTCCACTGGACACAGAAATCGTCTGCCCGTAGAGCCGGCTCTGTGTCCAGGCTCATTTAGGCCAGCACCAGACAATTCCACAGTTACATGGTGATTATTCTGTTGGGGCTGAGGTGGGCAGCAAGCTCACCAGTCTGGTCAGGGAAGCAGACTTACTGGTGAGGATGGTTGACAGCTGCTACACTACAGTTTCTCAACTTTGGCACTACTGACATGTTGGGCTGGGTTAGTTTTTGTTGTGGAAGCTGTCCTGCACATTGTAGGATGTTTATCTGCATCTCTGGTCTCTACACACTAGATGCCAATAACATTCCTCCCACCTCAAGCTGTGACAACCAAACATGTCTCCAGATATTGCTAAATGTCCCCTAGGGGGCCCTGGTTTAGAACCACTGCTCTAGACTAGACATATAAAGGTTGTTATGAGCAGAACACAGGATTTAGAGCTAGATAAGCCAAGGTTTAAATCTCCCTTTGGCCACCATGCCAACTAGATAACCTTGGACAAGACATTTTTTCCTCTTACTTTTCATTTAGAAACTATGAGAGGCTTACTGTATATGTTTTTTTAAATGAAAATATATAAATTAAACAAAGTAGAAAACAAAATTACTCGTGCCCCTCCTGTCCCATTGTTGTTGTTGTTGTTGTTGTT
>NW_006921643.1:1244281-1245586 GCF_000298275.1 Orycteropus afer afer
GCCAGTCTTCTGGTTAGCAGTCAAGTGCCTTAGGCACTATGCTACCAGAGCTCCCAAAGCTATGTATTAGGTAAATAATATAATAAACTCTTAAAGGAACATCCTGCTAGCCAAGAGATGGGAGAATTATAACTCTCTTTATTAATTACTAGTCTTATATCTCCCTCCATACTATTTGGAAAGTCAGACCACCAAAATTTTGAAGAAATCAAACTCATATAGATAAAAGCATGGTTCTAATAAAAATAGAGAACATACAGAGCAAAGAAGAAAACTGTGCACAGCAGGGTCATGGACACAAATACTATAGTGACTATTCTATAGAAAAGTCCTTGCAGCATAATTATCCTGGCAGTGGCATAACTACTTCCTGATTTATCTCCCACCCTGGTCAACTGTGATTGTTCAATTGAAACGTCCTGGAAGACAGAGATGGTCCTTTCCCTTTTTCTTAAGGCAGAGCAGCTCTGTTTTGACCAGATGCAAATAATAGGCACACACTTTCCAAACACATAATAATCCCTCTTTATCTGAAAGTTACAGGGTATTTTCTTTGGTGCCAGATAGTATGATATCCTGAACATCTGGGGAGCTACTATTTGACATGCTAACAAAACCACATTTCTCAAACAATATGAGCTAACTCAGATGACAGGAATTTACAAAAGCATGCCCTTTGGGACTGTGGCAGGGGATCCATGGATGTAACTCTATCCTTCAATACTGGACAAAAGCATACTTGCAAAGGCTAGACTTTCTTAAGGACAGAGACCAGTCTAACCTACACACCCAGGCCTTCAGTAGTGGTGTTGTAAAGACTATGGGTTCCAATGTCCTTTATTTACCAGACCCCTAAGCAAGACATTTTTTCCCCATAAAGGACACCAATCTCTCTACATAAGTCTCACACTGAGAAATCACAAGTTTGGATATTTATGCCTGTATCTGCAACTTGGCAAGATAAAATGTGACATCAGAGCCATTTATTCCCGACATTCTTGCCAAAAACAATCGAATCCACTCAGAGGAACAATTTCCAAATGCATAGAATGGAAATCTAAACTGATAGGATATATTTCTTTTTTTTACTAGGAACATCTAGTAACCCAGCTATTTTCCTTTCTTAAATTCACTGCCTGCCATCGAGTCAGATTCAACTCATAGTGACCCCTCCTTGGGTTTCCAAGGCAGTATCACTACAGAAGTAGATTACCCAACCATCCTTCCAAGGAGTGGCTGGTGGATTTGAACTGCCAGCCTTCTGGTTAGCAGTCAAATACCTTAGGCACTATGCTACCAGAGCTC
>NW_006921643.1:1245881-1294471 GCF_000298275.1 Orycteropus afer afer
AACCTTCCTTCCAAGGAGTGGCTGGTGGGTTTGAACCGCCAGCCTTCTGGTTAGCAGTCAAGTGCTTTAGCCACTATGCTACCAGAGCTCCCCCCATATGTTACAGAGTAGAACTGCTCCATGGGGTTTTCTTGGCTGTGATCTTTTTTTTTTAAAAAAAAAAAAAAACTTTTTATTGTGATTTGAGTGAAAGTTTACAGAGCAAATTGGTTTTCCATTCCACTGTTCATACATGGGTTTTTGTGTGTGTGTGACATTGAATGCTGTCCTCACAATGTAACAGCACTCTTCCCACAACCTCCCTGTGGTTACCATTTCCATTAGACCTTCTTTCCTATCCATTTCTGCCTTCTGAGCTTCATCCCTGGGCAAAAGCTGCCCTTTTGATTTCATATAGCTGATTGTTCCAAGGTGTACATACTTCCCTAGTGTTACTGTTTACCTCATAGGCCTATTATTTGGCTGAAAGTTGAGCCACGGGGTGAGTTCATTCTAGGCTTGAAATGTGACTAAGGGCCATAGTCTCAGTCTTTCCATCAGTCTCTATCAGACCAGTATGCCTGGTCTTTTTTATTATTTTGAATTTTGTTCTATATTTTTCTCCCACTTTGTCCAGGACCTTCTATTGTGATCCTTTTCAGAGTGGTCAGGAGTGGTACTAGGTATAACCTTTATGGAAGGAGAACATTTGGAAAGGCACTGTGTTGGTTCAAACCAACAACCTTTAGGTTAGGAGCTAAATGAAAACCTTTTGTACCACAGAGGTTGCTCAGAATCAATCTTAGATGTACCAATTAGCCAAATTGAGGAAATCTTATAGAAAGTCATTTCATAAAGTAAACTATCACTTCATTCCCCAATAAGCCTGCCTTGTCACAGAATTCTATAAGCTAAAGATCAGGAATGTCAATGGCACTCCTGTCCGTATTCAGTGTTCAATCCCCTCTACAGCAAACCAGTCATGTGGCCATCAGTCTTAGATACGTACATCCCAATAATGATGTCTCATTCTCCTCCATGCTAGCCCAGCCCATCTCTGCACAGCGTAAGCTATAAAAAAGCCTTCCTTGAACAGAGCCAAAATTCATCACTTTGTAATTCCCACAAAGTTTTGGGTTTTGGGGCTACCCTTTGGAACCAAGCAGAATCTTCAACTGTGTCTACAATAAACCCTACAAATATACAAGGACGGCTATTATGTCCCAACAAATTCGAAGTTCTGTGTACTGTGCTGGCTTTTATTGACACTTTATCACATCTGTATGTTTTGATCACCCAAACTTATTTTTAAAACTATATGGAAAGCACTTGAAACCATTTCGGGATAAGGAAATCTGTGCCTTGCTATGAAAACAGAATGATGAGCATTCACCCCTAATCTGACAGTACGATGTTACCATCACAAACTGGGAATTTCTCCTCCTGCCTAATCACTGACAGAAAAAACTGGCTCTGGATCAACCTCACTAAAAGCAAAAATCATAATTATTAGAAGATGCCCACCAACATTTATATGGCTCATTTCCAAACATTATATTTTTCCTGAAGGTATATTTTTACAAATAATTTATTTTAGCAGGGTCATCGAAAAGAGATATGGCTTAAAATTAGTAATTCTATGAGTTTCTATTAGGCTTTTTATTTATTTATTTATTTATTTTCAGTACTTCATAACACCTGCTTGAAAAAAATTTTTCAATGAAACTCCTATCTTTGTGCTATGGCAATGTGCCCACATTTTCTATTGTGAGGATTTCTTTTCATTGTCAAAAAAATATTTATGAACTACGCCCTCCCCCTCACTCCTACAATGATAATCGTCATGCTAATATTTATTCTGATTTCAAAACAACAAAATCTAATAAGAATGTGGGGATGACTTCAAATATGATGCAGATTTTATCTAGTACACCAGCATCTGCATACATTTGAGAAATGAATGGTATAAATATACTTGTATGTGTGCATAGCAGATGTTCTCAATCTATATGAAGTCATATTACATGTGAAGCTCTAGGTAATATCTTTTTAAGTCCCAAGGATCCCTAGTATATAGGGAAGAATTGACATTCTTAATCATCCATATGTCTGTGGGTTTGAACTGACCTATAACCTTAGTATACAGCAAGATGCCCATGCATGCAGTGATCAAAGTTCTTTTTTGGATCCTCAAAGTCTGAGTGAGTAGACTGGCATGTCCCACTACTTGGCTGACAAGGGGAGATCCATCTGCTTCTGTTAATTGGCAGAACAGATCATCTGAACTCTTCATTCCTGCAAGGAAAGCCCAGAAGTCTCTGTTCCACAATGCTAATCAGTTACCAGAAACAAAACAATCAGAGTACTCCCTGATGGAGATGCAGGCCATTCGTTCTTTCCAATGTTGTCAATTTTATCCATGTAGCAGCCAGATCTTTAGAATTTGTGGTTTGGTAACATCTGTACTCTGTATTATTTTGGCCTATAGTTTAATCACTTTATACAATCATACTTTGGAACTAAGCATCAGTATAAGTCTCAAGAAACCTTGGAGGAACCAATCATGAAATATACCATGATATTTACTGTAAAGATACTGCCAAGAATGTGGTCCACCCCAACACACCCACCTTTCTGTGAACACAAAGGAGGAAAATATGTCTGGTCTCAGTACCAAAAAAACTTCTGTTTCTCCTAATGAGCTGTTTGCATCTTATGGGCACACAAGATTGTGGTTTCCTTTCTTGCCTTGATTGATAGGAAACTCAGCATCTTGTTCCAGCTCTAGAAGTGCACAGAAATTTATTGTAAATTCATTTTGAGTGCTATCTTGATGTAGCTTTATTTAACTTCCTTTTTTTTCCTTTTACCCAAATTTTGTCACCTATTTGTTTTATTCTGACTCCTAGTGACCCCCATTGGGTTACTGTTCTGGTTACCTAGTGGTGCTCTGACAAGAATATACCACCAATGGGATGGATTGAAGAAACAGGAGTTTATTCTCCTACAGTTTGGAGGTTTTAAGTCCAAGTTCAAAGTTCCAGGCTCTTGGGGCTAGGTGAAAGCCCTTCAGACTTGGGGTTCAGCTCTGCCTCCTGCTCCTGGCCCACTGAAGCTGCAGGCTTTTTTTCAGTCAGCTGCTGGCTGCTGAGGTTGACAAGCCCAAGGTTGACAAGTAAAAAAGCACAGTTCTCATGTTACCAAACCACATGGCAGGGTATTAATTCATGTCAATTTGAAGTCCCAAAGTCGGCAGAGCATGGCAGGCTGCTGAACAATGACACAGCTACATGCAAGGTTCAAGTGTGCCATAACCTAGAGACTATTCCCCAAGGCTTCTCCTTATATGCAAGGAAGCTGACCATATCCCGAAGGCAGCTACTCAGGTGCTCACAGTAGATTCCACCATGGAGTTGATTACCAATCTCATCATGGGGAATACTACATCCAGCTTCCCAGTCACTCAACCAGGCCCAGTCAAGTTGACACACAAACTACCACAGTTTCCAAGGCAGTAAATCTTTACAGACATAGATTACCTCATCTTCCTTCCTCAGAGAAGCTGATAGGCCTTAGGCACTATCCTACCAGAGCTTCATTTGTTCTATCACCTGATACTTATATATTCCTAGAAGCTACCTTTTGGTGAGTGGGCCAGAGAAAAGAAAGATAGAAATGTCAGGCGATCATTCATTTGGCTACAGATCTGAGGACGGGTGAGTGACATTTCAAATAAGTTTCTGAAGGGAAACTGAGCAATCATGGACCTGAAGTGAATGCAGGAGGAGAATGCAAGACATTTGCCTCCACATTTCAGAGTTAGGGAGGGAGAGAGCAGAGCTGGAGCAGAGTATAGGACAAGAGCCTGCAGAAGTGGTACAGACTCTGGGCAAATTCAGGGCTAGAATGGCAGAGTGGCTCTACTGGGCTCAGAAGGATGATTGTCCACCAAGTTGAGGTCATTTTCCCTTAGTAGTGACTACTCTATCCTTTCCTGTCAATATTTTGGGGCCAAGAACTGTACACAGCCATTTGTTTTATGCAGTACCCATGTTTTTTGTTAAATGCCTCCTTTTGGTCTGGCTGTCACTGCCCACAGAGCTGCTCAAACCCCTCAGGAGAGCAAGGAAATTCAATACCTAGTGTGATCACACATGAGATCAAAGGGTTCTACTTATGCTATTCAGGATGTGATATGTGTTTCTAAATCTCTGCAGCATCATATCTTGTGTGAGTTTTGTGTTTGTGGATGACTGTGTGAGTGAGTGTGGTGTGTTTTCCTTCTTCTCAAAATTAAATTAAAATAATCTATCTAAACGTGATGTGGGAGGCCACAGAAGCAACAGTAATAACCAAGCACTCTGCCAAGGGGCTTTAGGTCTCATGGTCTCTAAGCACAGTCCCAGAAAAAGCTACCTCCACTCAGGTAGTCTGTTCCCAACTCTGCAAGGCACTTCCCCACACCTCTGACTACCCAGCTACTCCAGATCAGAGGGACCTCAAGGACTCATCAGAACAAACACACCATTGCCAAAACTCAAAATGTAACAATGAGGCTCTCAGCCTTTCCTCTAGAAGAAAAGCCACAAATAGTCCAAAGGCATATTTACCAGCTCAAAGTGTTTGTTTTGTTTTGTTTTTAATGTATTTAATTGGCAACATTTAAAAATTAGGAGGTTTCATGCTCATGCTAACTTCTTTATTTCCAGCTCCCCTTGAGAAAGCAGAAGTCCTGGCAGTGCTAGGCCCCCAGCTTTTCCTGACCACAGTTGGCTAGAAGTGGGTCATGTTTGCTTGCTGGAGGTGAAGTGGGTGCTAGTCTTCTATAGTCCCCACCACCCTCTATGTTCCTACACCGGGTGTTTGACTATAATCCCTGCTAGAGGTATTTCAAGAGGCCCATCAAAATGAGTCTTGAGACGAATGGGTGACAAGTGAAATAGTGTTCCATCAACAGTTACTACTTACATTTTCTTCATATCACTTAATAAATGAATTATTTTACAAAGTCATTGTATTAACTTCACTTCTGAAGCAGCTGAATGATCAGCTAACAGAAAACACTTCTCAACAGATGCCTCTGCAATCCACCTTCAAACATCTACCATCTCTAAAATGGCTCCTAGGTCACTTCCTTTCGGACACTTTTCCTGACTTTCACCCCTACTGTGCATAATTCTGACAGGGCACCTTAAACATGTCCTCAGGGTTATCTGATTTTACATGTCTCTCTCTTTCTCTACTATATAGACTATAACTGCCCTGAGGAAAGGCATCTGTCACATCCCTCCTCACATTCCCTACATGTACTGACTCAGCACCTAGTATGTGTTCAGTAAGTACTTGACTGAATGATTAACTGATCAATTTGCTTAAGCACTGGATGGGATCAGTGGATATATCAAAAACCTTAGAGATCCTTCCAAGTCTGAGAATCTAGGAAGCCAGGGAGAAGCTAGAACATGACACTCACATGGCCATCCCCAGCACTCCATGTGGAAATGGAGCTTCAGAAGTCACACTTGACAGAGCTAATAGAGCTGGGGTGGGAGGGAAGCTTTATTGAGCTTATAACACACCAACTCCTTGGCCCTTTGCAAACATGACCTCATTTAGTCTTCACAAATGCCCTATAAAACAGGTTTCATTAATCCCATTGTGCAGATGAGAAAACAAAGGCTAATTAGGTCAAATTACTCACATGCATGCAGCAGGCTAATGGTAGAGCCAAGATTTGAACTTGACTCTGTCTTAGATAAAACATTGGTCTGTCATATTTTAGCAACATTTTATTGCTATATGTTATTGCCTTTATCATGTTCATTATAATAAAATGGGAACAGGTGTTACATCAAGAGTTGTACAGATTTCTGTGCTATAGGAGGAGCCCTGGTAGCACAGTGGTTAAGTACTCATTTGCCAATCAAAAGGTCAGTGGTTCAAACCCACCAGAGAAATGTAGCAGTCTGCTTCCATAATGATTACAGCCTTGGTAACCCTATGGAGAAGTTCTATTCTGTCCTATAGGGTTGTTAGTCAGAATTAACTCAATGGCAATGGGTTTTTGGTTTAGTGCTATAAGTGTAATAAATACAATAATTTATATCTTGAAGACAAGAAAACTAAGCAGTCAAATGCCTTAGGCACTGCACCACTGGAGTTCCTTCAGAGAAGTTTGTTGTTGTTGTTAAGTGCCGTCGAGTCGTTTCCGACTCATAGCGACCCCATGCACAGCAGAACGAAACACTGCCCTATCCCGCACCAGCCCCACAATCCCTGCTATACTTGAGCCCATCATCGCAGCCACCGTATCAATCCATCTCCTTGAAGGCCTCCCCCTCTTTCGTTGACCCTCCACCCTACCAAGCATGACATCCTTCTCCAGGGAATGGTCCCTTCTTACAACATGACCAAAATAGGTGAGACGAAGTCTGGCCATTCTTGCTTCCAAGGAGCATTCTGGCTGCACTTCCTCCAGGACAGATCTGTTAGTTCTTTTAGCAGTCCATGGTACTTTCAGCATTCTTCGCAGAGAAGTTTAGTGTTTGTCTAAGAACACAGCTATTCACAGAGGAGCTGGAAACTAAATCCAGGTCTTTGGGACTGCAAAGCCCAGGATGTTTCCATATACACAACGTTGCCTCTCATCATACATGTCATTAGGGCAGAATGAACATATAATAGGCCTCCAGCAATGAATTGCTACAGAATGCAACTAAAGACCTTAACAAAACCAAACCCTCCACCTCAGGCATAAAGATATGGGGACATAGGCAATTCTGGCAGTGTTTCTGCAAGCAGCCATCCCCCTATTGTGAAAATGCTCTAATCCACTCTACAGTCTCAAATGAGGAAAATTTAAACAGCATTATTGATCGATTTTAAAATTCAGCTGACATTTTTTCCCTATTGAGAATTTCCCCAAACCAAAGCTGGTTCATTAGGACTCAACAAATACAATATAATTAATTCAAGGGCTGTTGCCATAGCAGGTAGAATAGCAGGAAAGGTTTGTTTTTTTTCCCCCTTTTTATAAAACTAACACCACATTTTATGAGTTTTGGGAAAAGTAATAAACATGTCTTTAAAATGGATTTGTTCATGCTGAAAGAACCTGTTAAACACAGTAATAGAAAGCCACAGTGTCCAAAAACTGTAAGGTGAAATTTACTAACCTTTATAATTCCCTATTATTCCATCCAAAGGATGGAACACAAACCCAAAATGACTTTGGCTTCTTGGTTCTGGAGGCACAGGGTGCTGGCAGAACCTCAAAAGCCAGGGAGAAGCTAGAACATAACACTAAGTTGGCTACCCCCAGCACTCCATGTAGAACTGGAGCCTGCAACATCACACTTGACAGAGCTAAGCAGAGCTTGGGGGGGAAAAAAGAGCTTTATTGAGCTTATGACATACCAGCTCTTTGGCCCTTCACAAACATGATCTCATTTAGTCTTCACAAATGTCCTATAAGACAGGTATCATTAACCCCATTGTGCAGATGAGAAAACAAAGGCTAACTAGGTCAAATTACTCACATGCATGCAGCAGGCTAATGGTAGAGCCAAGATTTGAACTTGAGCCCTTTAAACCCCTGGGTTTTTTTTTTTCCCCCATACCATGCAGTGTCCCATAGGACTCTGTGAGAAGAAGAGGAAGTACCTCCTACTCTGGCTTTTTAAGCTTTTATTCTGAGCCTCCCTTCTCATCCCCAATGGTTAAAAGGTCCATTTAATTCCATTGGTTTTATAGAAGTTATAATCATACCTCATTGGTTAAACGGCAACCTTTGAAATAAGAGGACTATCATGCTTCAATTTGTTCATTTTTACTTCTTTTACGAGGAAAACATATCCAGAAAACTATGCTGCCTGAAACCATGATGGCTTGAATATCATAGATGGAAGGAACCTCAGGAACCATGCAGTATACTGCCTTTATTTCAGAGATGGACAAATTGAAGTCAAGAAAGACCACATCATTTGCCCAAAGTTGCACATTTTAATAGTGGGAAAGCCATGCCCACCTCAGCCCTCCTCCTGAGATAGCACACTCTCTAGGCCAAGTGGTCTGACGGAAGAATGGAGTTTTGCACATTAGTTTTGAAGAAAAAAGAAATCATCAGTGTGTGTTAGAAATGCTAAGAAAAAGCAGACAAATAGCAAACACATAATGGAAACAACATAAATGATGCCCATCAATAGAGGAATGATTAGGTAAGTAACTTCAACCTACTGTCATTGAGTCAATTGTGACTCATAGCAATCCCTCATTGGGTTTCCAACTCTGTAAATCTTTACAGAAGTAGATTGCCTCATCATCCTCCCATGGAGTGGCTGGTGGGTTTGAACTTCCAACCTTCTGATTAGCAGCCAAATGCCTTACGCACTGTGCCACCAAAACTCCTTTATTAGGTAAGTGGTAGCATAAACACAATAAAAGATTGTAATATGAAAGACATAACTAGATGTACAACTGTCAAAACAGAAAACCTCAAAACAATATTGAGTGAAATAAACAAGGGAAATATTTATTTTTATTGCAAAAATATACAACAAAATATAACATATTATTTGTAGACATGCACACATGACATAAAAATATTAAAAATGGACAGAAAATCAAATTAATGATAGTGGTCACCATTAGGAAAAAACGTAATGTGAAAAGCGAAGTGGCACCATGGAATTTCAATATTCTATGTTTTATTTCTTTAAAACAAGCAAACAAGCAGAGGCAGGCAGAGATGAAAGAAAAAAATGTTAACTTGATCTATAACTTCAAAGCAGAAAGACAATAAAAGCAGGGCACACCAACATTTGAATTAATAGTTTTCTATTTCTTCCATGGCAGAATTGAACTGGTACTTTTTAAAATCAACACTCCACAAACATTTTCAAACAATTATTTTATTATTATTATTAAGAAACAGAAGAGAAGGCTGTGGGGAAAGAGGTTAATTTGCCTAGCAGGTATGAATGTCTGAGGTAGAGAGTTGGTTAAGGTGGATGAGAGAAGTAGTTGCTGTAAGGGAAGGCATATATATATATATTCCTTAAAAATTATGTGAAAAGGGCAAATGTAAGAGGGAAAAAATCAACCAGACCTATCATGGGGGAACCAGGAGAAAAATATTAAGATGCTTCCCACAAACGAGGCCAGCTCTCTCTGAAAACCAGCAGCTCCAGGGATCAGATAAGGTGAATGGATCCTTAAACACTGAAAATTTTTCAAGGCTCTATGAATGCAAAGCAAATGCTCTTTCGAGGGGAAGCTAAATTCTCCATCGAGAAGAAAGCTATAGGGACTTAACATCCCTATTAAGTCTATCATATAAGATTTTAGATTATTCTAGAAGGAAAAAACAAAAACAACCCTCCCTTCTATGAAGAAGTTTAGAAATAAGCAATCTTGACTCCCCTAGGTGCCCTCTAAAACCTCAACAAAACAGATACAGCTATAATCCACCGGGCTCTTGTTCCAGAAACACAGTTGGAACATGGGAAGAACTCTTTCCTTTCGAGTTTTAGAATTTTCTCCTCAAAACAGTTCAAGGCTTTGGTCAGGATTAGAGCTTGTCAGGATCTTGGTATAATAGATGGGAAGTCAAAGGGCAAGGTTTTTCTTCTTTTCTTCTATTCAAGTGAACAGCATGAGCAAAAGGGGCCCCTGACTTTCTGAGCTTTATTTTTATCTGGAGATCAATTTCTACAAGTTCATATTCTGCTCTGAAGCTCACCAGCATCATTTGAGCTTTACTACAGCTGAGCTTCTCTGGAAGAACAATTAGTATTCCCTCCAAAAGAAAAACATTATCCTTAAAACCAGTGGCTATACATTTAATCTAAAACATTCATTTATTCCACATTAAAGTAACCTACTTGTCTCAAAAAAGTTCCATAACAAATCCTTTTAGCTATTTCTCCTGAAATGGCTTTTCTCATCAAGAGGAACCTCATATCCAAATAATTTAGTGTTTTTTTCCCTTATTGCACCATGGCTACAGTAGAGAACCTAAATTAATTTGTGTTCTGTCACTTAGGGGCATCTTCATGAAATCAGAATTATTTCTTAAAGCAATGTACTGGTTATAAGTACATTACCTTCCAAATCCCCCCTTCCCTCAAAGCTGTAAACAACCTCTTTTATTCAGCAAAAGCATTCTGAATAAGCTTCCATTTTCTTCTTCAAAAAGGGCTGGTCAGAAAGCTTTGAAACAACTTGTTAGGATTCACTGTGTTTCATGTTCATTCCATATTCTGTGAATCCCCAAAGTGTCTTCTTCTATTTTTTACACCAGTATTGTGGTTTAATAAATTATATCTTTCTTTCCCCTCCAGGCACTTTGGATAACCTTTCCTAATCTGCCACCTCACTAGAAGGGAAAAGAATCTTTGAGACAGCACCTTTATTATTGCATTGAAGGTGATTGTCATCAGCAAAGGTTGCTTGTGCAGCATCAGGGAGCCTGATCCATGTATCATGGGCACAGACTAAGGCAAGTTGTAGGAAAAAATGTCACCTCGGCTAAAATTGTGCCACTTGTCTAAACAATTGACATCTTACAGATTTTCCAATTTCCCAAACCAAACCACCCCCCCCACATCTCTTACTCTTTCCCCTCTTCACCACCATCCCTAGTACTTACACACACATCATGCCTGAGTAAGACATAGGATAGAAGTCTTTTGATTGAAAGCTGGGTGTGTTCCATAAGACAGGTCTTCCCTAGTGTGGTCCCTATTACCCAGTACACTGGATTTAAACAGTAAGCATTTACTAAATGTTTATGGAATGAATGAATAAAAACATAAAGAGCTTGAACCCCTTGGCCCCAATAATGAGGATCTAGGGGGTACCACTACAATGGCCCACTTGGTATAAGGCCAGTGCCATTCTACCTCAGAGCATTACAACCCTGCAGGCTACCAGAAGGGAATGAAATGAGAAATAAAATGTGAATGTGAAGGGAGGAAAGCAACAGAAGAGGCTAATAAATAGGAAGGGGAAGGAATGAAAAAGATTATTTAATTACTAAAACACTAACCAAGCACATACTATATGCCAGAAATATTAACTCATTTAATCCTTTCAATACCATTATTAAGAGTACTATTATTAACATCAGGAGCCCTGGTAGCACAGTGGTTAAGCACTCGGCTGCTAACCAAAAAGTCAGCAGTTCAAACCCAGCCGCTCTGTGGGAGAAAGACGTGACAATCTGCTTCCATAAAAATTACAGATTTGGAAACTCTATGGGGCAATTCTACTCTGTCCTGTCACTATGTGTCAGAATCAACTTTACGGCAATGAGTTATCTGCTTTCCAGATGAGGAAACTCAGGATCAGAGGGTTAAGTAACTTGCCTAGAATCACAAAGCTAGTAATTGGTAGTGCCAGGTTCCAAACTTGGGAAATATGACCCCCAACCCCAAGAGTCCATATCCCACTTACCAACATATATTTCACAGAACACCTAACTTCCTCTGTCTACCTGATAGGTGTGGAGTGAAAAATAAATAAATAAATAAACTGGCCAAAGGCAAATGTGGAAAATGCTAGGTTAAATGGGTTTCTTTATTAGAAGACTTTTGGAGTTCTTCATTTGCTAGTGAGTATTGTGAATCTCCAAGAGAAGAATGAGTTTACATGTGACCCAAACTTATTTGACCAGGGATTATTTTCTTGTGAAAGCATCTTATTGAACCAGTGTTCCTCAGATTCCACTTTGTGGGAAGCATCAGTCCCTGCTCCACATCTACTAGGTGCTCCCAGGCTTGCTTGGGGCTACTTGAGGGAAAAGAAGGCTTGGTGGCACAGTGGTTAAGCACTCAGATGCAAACCAAAAGGATGGCAGTTTGAACCAACCAAGTGCTCTGTGAGAACAAGATGTAGCAATCTGCTTCCATAAGGATTACAGCGTTGGAAACCCTATGGGGCAGTTCTACTCTGTCCTACAACTCGCTATGAGTCAGAACCAATGCGACAGCAATGAGTTGGAGTTGAGGGAGGTAGTCTCTGGGTGGTGAAAATCTTTAAGTGCTTGACTACTAGCCTAAAGGTTGGTGGTTTAAACCCACCCCGCAGGTCCTCAGAAGACAGGCCTGATGATCTGCTTCTGAAAAGTCACAGCCTTGAAAAACCTAAGGAGCATGTTCCACTCTGCATGCGTGGGGTCACCATGAGCTGGAAATGACTCAAACTTAGCTAACAAGTTGAGGAAAGTTGCCAAAAAGGTAAAATGACAGAGCTAACCTAAAACTCTCAAATCACTCCACAGCCCCCGACCTCAGTCAGCCTACCACACAGGTCCATCAAGGTCCTCTTCCTCTCCTACCTGGACAAGACAGAAGACCCATTTGCATTTGTCCATTGCTCCATCAAACTGTGTAGCCTGCCTCAGCTTTCTCTGCAGGGTGCCCTTCTTTGTGGACTTCACAAAGGAAATTACACACCTGAATTAATCATTGATCCTTCAGTTCTGAACTCCTGTCTGTCCCTTCTGTGAGGAGATTCTGCATTAACTTATTATAGTCAAAAATGATATACTGCTTCACCCAGATTTGACACAATTCTTTTTAGGAAAGCCTGAAGTTGATGACTATTATCCTCCTCTAATGGCAGCCACTCCTCGGAAGGAAGGTTGGGCAATCCTACTTCCGTAGTGATACTGCCTCGGAAACCCAAGGAGGGGTCGCTATGAGTCGGGGCCGACTCGACGGCACATAACAACAACAACAACAATGGAAGCCTTAGTGATTTGCTTAAAGATAACAAGTTAAAGACCTTCCCAGTCCCATCTTAGGAGAGTGCCAGGTAAAACCCTTTTCTTCTAACTGCTCTGGAATCAATTACATGGTAAGTGCTCGATCCATGAAGGCCTGTTGTTCAAATCTCAGTAAGTATCTTTAAGCAGAGGGAGTAATTACAGCTAGGTAACTATTTCTTAGGATCCCTGGTGGCTCAGTGGTTAATTGCTTGGTTGCTAATCAAAAGGTCAACAGTTCGATCCCACCAGCCACTTTGAGTTTCCTAACTATCCACACCAACACCCAAAGACAATCAGAAATCACATGGGTGTTTCAAAGGTCAAACTAGAGAGATGTATTGATAAGTCCAACCACCTATGGCAGGCACAGTCCAGGGCTCCAAGGCAGTGAATGATGTGACAGAGAAGTTACCCAAGAGTCCTATAGGAGGGACACCATTTAGCATGTATTCCTTGGCTTCTTAATGTGAACTGTTAGGTAATCAAATTAAAATCTCTAAAATATTGCCTTCAGTATGTCATTCCCCCCACCACACATCTGTCAGTTTGTTGTACTATGGTGGCTTGCTTGTTGCTGTGATGTTGGAAGCTATGCCACCGGTATATCAAATACTGGCAGGGGCTCCCTTGGTCAACAGCTTTCAAAGGAGCTTTCAGACTAAGAGTGACTAGCAAGAAGGATATAGTAGTCTACTGCTGAAAAAACTGGCCACTGGAAACCTTATGAATAGCAGTGGAACACTGTCTGATGTAGTGGGAGCAGGCAGTGTTTCATTCTATTGTACGTAGGGTTCCTATGAGTCAGAACCAACTAGACAACACCTAACAACAAAATGTCATCCTTCGGACTATATTTTGGAAGGATAATTTTGGACTAGTTGGGGATCACATGCAGGTTGGGTAAGGGGAGGGATGGTATGGAAAGAGTCTGTGACCAGCATGATAACATTGGGGAAAGGGAGGACATCAAATTGTGCACATAAGATATATATTAAAATTTAAAAATTCAGAAAAATTTAAAATAAAATAAAAATGTCATCCTTCCACTCAAAAATCTTCTATGGCACTCTATTGCCAAGAAAATAAAGTTTAAACTTTTCTATTTGTATGGAACATCCTTCACCACCTATTTCAAATTCACCTTCCTGGCTATATGGCACCAGAATTCCCCTTCTGTCACCCCTTTCTTTCTTTTCCTCTCTCCCTATATTTCAAGCCCACTCCACACCTACTTCCATCACAAAGACCTTTCCACTCTCATCTCTACACTAGCCCATATTTGTCATATGAAACTCTGCAATGCTTTTCAATAAGTCTCATTTCTACAAACTACAAAGTTTTCTCCAACCCCACAACCATCTCAACCTTTTTTTTTTTTTTTTCCCCCTCCCAGCTTAGGAGGGAAAATGACTTTCCTCTGCAACAGACAACTTCCAGTGGAGTTCAGCAATTCTCCTATTTCTGGAAGATGAAATGCTCCACATCTTCCATGCCTGTGGTGTATATTTCACCAAGTGGTGTCAGCGCTGATATAGTAACCTCCCATTTTTATTGAGCAGCACACAATGTAATTGATGACATCTGCTGGGGCTGATATTTTAAGTGAAGGCTATTCTCAGCTCCTCCTGTTCTTGCCATGGCTCTGTATATAAATAGCCAACAGCAGCTACACCTGAGGTAGAAAGAGGGGCTACTCATCTAAGGTCTTCAATTATACCCCATAAAATCATGAGGTTTTCTTGGAGGATTTATCTAAGCAGATCGGTTTCCAAGCCTGCAGGGTTAGAAAAAGAGGGAGCAGGGGCGGAGTTCTGCTAGATGTGTTTGCCACTATTCCTGAGAGAGAAAAATCCTTGCTTGGCCTTTTTAACTGAGCAGATTTAAATATCATGGTGGTTTTTTTGTTTTGTTTTGTTTTGTTTTGGTGCTTGAAAGCTTCTGTTTTAAACCCCCAAATGAAGGGAAGCTATCAATTATATGTGCAAGTAGCAAATGATGCCCACCTTCTATTACACTCTCCAATGTGCTTTAGTGAAAATAAAAATGTCTTTCCGTGGTAACATTTTTGTATTTATTTGCAAACCTTGGGAAAGTATTCATGTGACAGTCATTTAGGCAACAGTTGATCTTTATATGACAAAAACCTATTTCTGGCTCTTGACTTAAGAAAGAATAGTTCACAACACAAAATCATAAAAATTAAAAACCAGGTTTGCTGGTCTGATAAAACCAAAAAAACTGACTGCTGTCAAGTTAATTTTTGACTCATAGCGACCCCTCCTTGAGTTTCCAAGGCAGCATCTCTATGGAAGCAGATTGCTGAATCTCCTCTCTGAGGAGTGGCTAGTGGCTTTGAACTGCCAGCCTTCTGGTTGCAGTCAAATGCCTTAGGCACTATGCCACTAGAGCCTGGTGAAACCCCTGAGACTATAGCCCCTAGCTGCCCTTCAGGTTTGGAACTGAACTCACTCCTGTGGCTTCCAGCCAAACAACAGACTGGCATATGGGCTGAACATTTACATCAGGTAGATACAGTCCTCAAGGAAATAAATCATGGGAGAACAGAAGGGCAGTGTTTGCACAGGGAGATGGCTGGGGGTAGAAGTGCATGGGAGGGAAGCACACAGGGAAGAGGTAGCTACGGGGAGGAAGTGGGAAGAGCATCCATTGTGGGAAATTGCAGTCAATGTCATCAGACAAAATGTGTATGAACTGCTATATGGAAAATGAATTTGCTCTCTAAACTTTCACCCAAATGACAATAAAAATTTAAAAAAAGAAGAAGAAGAAGAAGAATAGTTCACTACAATCGTCAATTATGTTACCTTCAGAAGCACAAGCCTGGCAGGGCTTCTTGTGGAAGTGTTCACTTATAAGGCACAGATGGGGGATGTGCTACTCTACATATATGACTATTCTTCACAAATGAAGTTACATCATCCTAAAGTTTTTTGTTTTTTTTTTTAATGTTGGTAATATATGATGGAAAAGGAACCCTGGTGGCACAGTGGTATGTGCTTGGCTTCTAATCGAGTTTGGATCCACCAGCCACTTGCAGAAGAAAGATGTGGCAGTCTGCTTCTGTAAAGATTTGTTGTTGTTGTTGTTATGTGCCGTCGAGTCAGCCCTGACTCATAGCGACCCCTCCTTGGGTTTCCGAGGCAGTATCACTACGGAAGTAGGATTGCCCAACCTTCCTTCCGAGGAGTGGCTGGTGGGTTTGAACCGCCAGCCTTCTGGTTAGCAGTCAAGTGCCTTAGCCACTATGCTTCCAGATTTACAGCCTTGGAAATCCTCTGGGGGCAGTTCGACTCTATCCTACAGGATAGAGTATGAGTTGGAATTAACTCAGTGGCAGTGGGTTTTTGGATGGAAATTTTCTGAACTAAATTACAAATGCTCTCATTTGTAAAGGAGTGATAGCCTCAGAGGCTCCTAAGATAGGTACAATAAATAGCCCAGTCAGAAGCTCCAGAGGAAAGCTTTCCCTTACATTCTGCCCCTATACACACACACAAAAGCACACATGTGCACACACCAACGTAAGTCCCCCACCTCTTCCTCATATGCTTCCCTGCACATACCTGCATCACATGTCTTAACACATGCTACGGCAACTGTTGACAGGAAGGAGAGGGGAGGGGAGGGAAGGGGGTGGGGGGAAGGAAGGAAGACAGAAAGGTTGCACTACTTGAAGGCATGTGTTAAACACATATGTGGAAATTTTTACACCAATTTTTCTTGTGAGAAAGCCAGAGTCCAGAGAGAGTGACTCATTAAAGAGACAAAGCAGCAGGCAGAAAGAGGCACCTTCTACCACGTTATTATATATCATTGTCTTCTTTGATTTCTTTGTATCACGTTGACTATTGTCATCACATCAAATACCTAAAATAATGACTAAAGCTGATTCTCAGAAGTGTGAATCCTTTGACATTGGTAGGTAATATTTTTCATGTGAGTTTCCACATTAATTGCATGTATGTACACAAAGTGCAATCTACCATCATTTCAGCAGCAGGGGTCTGTGCCAACAACAGCAGCACATGGAAAAATGGGGACAGAGAGGTGATTCATGGCAGACCTGCATTCTGTCTTAAATAACTCACAGGAGAATGCTGTTCATGATTTGCCACAGCCATCATTAGACTGGTTCTGGGCTCACTGGTTTGAGTGCAAAGAGCCATCTGAGCACAAGGTTTAAACTCAAGTGGTTCTAACTGAAACAAGCTTCTACTTAGAGGCCATAAATAAGTTTTTAACAAATGAAATATCAGTGCTCTTAAAAGCCTCCCAGATTAACCTCTTTCCAGAAAGAAAGTTTCATTTTTATGGCTTATGTGAATTGGGGAGCTTCTCCATGCACAGTCTGTTCCAGGAATAAACTCATTGGATTCAGTCCCACAATTCCTCAGATTAGTCTCATAACCATTTTGTCTTTTAACAAAACCAGTCATCGACTGGACTGATCACTTTAACTAAAAATATTTAAAAATCTTAGATGTAATCTCAGAGAAATAACCAACTTGATAGAACAATTTCTGTCACCCCAGTTAGTTCAGTCCCCACAGCTGATCAAATCAGACAGCTAGCTGGCCTTTACGGAAACATTAACTCAGCATTACAAGGAAGAAAAATCAGACCACCAATTTCCATGGCATATGTAGCAATAAATAGTGCATCTTTTACCTTGATCAAAGGGCTTGTTGGGATTCCAGTTTCTGAAATAATCATCCTATATAAGGGAAAAAATAGAAAACAGGGATTAGATTTCAGGAAGCTTTTCACAAAACTGCATAAAAACCTGCCTTTCTCCTCACTTCCCCAAACACAAAGGAAAACACTAACAGGTCAGAAATCTTTCCTAAAACAGGCATTAATGTGCAATCAAAAATATCAATTTACTTTTCAAATTCTTGTCCCTCAAATTATTTGCATTAAACACTGGACTAATAAAAACACTTCAGCCCCATGGGGAGACAGCACTGCTCTTCTTGGTTTGACATATAAGCCGAGACAACTTCTAAGTGCAAGGTGTATTTGCTATCAATTATACTGCAGGTGATGCCTTGCTGCTCTCACTCATGATTAAGCTTCTGTGTTTGTAACAGCTGATAATTCAACTGTCAACATTTCTTTCACATGGAGACATATAACAAGTGGTGCACAGTTCCAGTTTTCCAATACTCACCAGACCTAAAAACAAAGGATCATTCAAATGTTAGAATTAAACAGAGATATACATTTAGCTTAGTACCATTTGTTCCAGCTATACAAAGATAAAAATTAAACAAATAAAACAAAGGCAGGCCAATTTGGTCTACTCATAAACACATCTTTCTTGCATACAGCTTACATCAATGTATGCTCTGATGCTAGGCTTTGAAATTACAAGGGTCCAGGTTACTCACTTCTTCAAAGTTATATTACCTCTTCCCCATTTCTAATGACCCTTTTCTTCCAAAAGACAATTGTCCCCTCTTTTTATTCTCCCCTTCAATGCCCATCAATCCCCATTGTTCCAACACACCCACAGTGTCAGTACAAGTGAACACAGGCAAGGTGAAGAGGGATCACCCATGCACATCATCCCCACATCATCCGTAGGAAAACTGATCTTTTTCAGTTGATTTCCTCCTGAATACACCCAAATTTATTTGCTGTATAGTTTTGGCAGGTATTCTGGATGCTGCAGACAGTTTTAGGAGCTGTCCAAAATGAGGCTTCAATTTCTCTTCTGGAGAAGTTAATTTATATCAAAGTGCACAATTAGTTTAAATTATCGTCCATGATGCCTCCTGCTACAGTTTATCTCTGACATGGTCTCCTCTGAATTTTATCGGTCGCTGTGTCATTCGATTACTTGCCTTTATTGTATTCTTGTTGACTCCACATAAGTCCTTAAATAGATTTTAGGGAACTGGATTTAGAGTAAAATCAGAACATATTACATCTTGAGCAGTGATTTCATTTTCCAGAGCATGAATAAACATAAACAGGTTCTTCTGGATCCTGGGGCCTTGGTATTAAATTCTTTTTAACTCCAAAGAATTATTAGCCCACTTTGCTCTGGATTTAATTTTATGGCATAACTGGCCTTCTTACCCCTGTGTTTAGGAAGTCTTTGAGGTCTACATCATGGATATCATGGAGACAGTTTAAAATAATCTCTCTGCAACATCTCTCTCCACTTATTATTTTTAGCACAATTCTAAATTTTAGAACCCTGCTTTCAGAAATTCTGCAGCTCATGTTAAATGATTCTAAGTTAAGGGTTGGGTGATAGGTGAAAAATTTAGTGCCCAATTTCTCGATTTTATGACCAACGTGTTCTTAGCCTTAGACAACCATGTTACCAATAGTTTCTGCTATTGGCAAGAGAAGAGATAACTCAAGAAGTACTCATTCTCACCACTGGAGAAAAAAAAATAAAATGTTCATCCTTCCAACCATGGTTCATCAAGGCCCTCTTCACATACAGAGGATGGCATCATTTCCAATGGCAATTTGGAATCCTGTGAAATATGTTCTATTTAAATATGCTGTTCTAATATGGAGACCCTTGGAAGCTTAGGATGTGTGTCCTACAGGGAAGCGTTGGAGCCAAAAACAAATTCCTTTACTTTAATTTCACATGTCACTTTCCATTTGATGTCAAAGAAAGGTTTGAGCAGGTCTCAAGAACTGAATATTCCCTAATGATTTCAGCAGACTTTATAACCTGGATGGAATTAGAAGCATTCTTCTGGACCTTGTCACTTTTCCAGGTTACCTATAATTGCCATTTTTACATATTTCTTGGGGAAAATCATAGTGTGAAGTATAAAGCTTCTAAAAGCAGGTATCTGCATTAGAATATTTAAAATCTATTGCAAATGCAATAATACTGCCTAATTGCTGCCAAATGTGAAAGTACACCTTGAATGAAAACTCATTATGCAAAAGGAGTCCTTCAAGCAGTCCTTTGCCCAGCAAGGCCAAGCAATGAGGGAAACGGATTGTCCATATCTGACTGCCTTTGCCTTGTCATAGGAAAGTGGACTGCCAAAGGAAGAACAAATCAGCCAGGAGCTGAAGAAACTTTAGGAGTTAACTGTTTTGGCTATAGTTGAAGGAGAAAATGCCATCTCACAGGGGCCAAAGATCATGCACACGTATGTGTGAAAGTATTCTAGGCACCAGAGCCCACTTGAGGGATGGTCCGTGAGCACAGGGTAGACATGTCTTCGTAGACATGGCTGCAGTTGAGGTCAGAGTATGAGATGTTGGAACATAGATGACTCACTCTCCACACTGCCCCAACCGGATCCGAGAGGCCTGTACACACGGTGTGTCCTAGCAGGCTGGGGCCCTATCAATTAACTCACCCTGCACGCTGAGGGAACTGCTTGGGAAGCAGCTTCCAATCACATGTAGAAAGAACCAAAGACAAAGGAATGAATCTTTAAGAGCTTCATCTCCTAAGAATTTGCTCATCCCTGAGCCCCACTTAGTAATCTGGATGCTCAAAGGACATCAGGACAGCTGTCTGTGGCCCTGAACCAATACTCTACCAATACGAAGGTCAGTCATTTTTTCCAGAACTTAAGGTCTTGGTGGCACCAGCCCAGCTTTTATATTATGTACTATCTAAATTAAAAATACAGTGTATATTTAACATTGTTTTAAAACAAGCAGACCCATGGCTTCCTGTGCTGCTTAAAGCTCTATCAGTTTTCTAACAGTTACAATTCCCACACCTGGAGTACTACACATTCCCCACACCACCGTGATGTTGTGTTATGTGAATGAATGTCCTTGATGTGTATGCCTCAGAGTCCAGGCCAGATCCCAGAAACGTAAAGAGCTTTTAGGGCCCTGACTTCTGACCTTTCTTCTGGCACAATAAAGTTGTAGCCTTTTAAAATTCAGAATGCGGTAAAAGGCATATTGGATATGTCATATCAATCTTGCCAGGCAAGGCGTATCTGCCTGAGTTTGCCTCTTGACTGGTAATTTTATCAACTACTGATGAAGCTTTTAAAAAAAGATTTGCAAAGACCACAGCAACAGTTTATTTTTAAAAATATAAGCCTAAATAGAAAGATGTATATCTAAATGTAGTCATTCATTAAATTCAATAATGTCCACTAATGCATTATAAAGGCTGAGGAATGAAGGATGGCAGTGTTACTGTATATGTATATTTTATAAGCTACACTGCACAGTATAATTAAGTCAGGACTCTACTGGACAGGGCAGAGGAGAGACTTGAGGAAGTCGTCTTCTCTGTATCATTTGGTAAATGAAAATTATCCAACTCTTTTTAGGGACTCTTAACATAACCTATGTATTTAAATGAACTTTAGGCTTAGGCACATTGGCTGATGTCCACAATCCTGAAGTATCCCAGGGTATCAGAAAATATCATGATAAGTCAGCATACAGATCATAGTGATATCATAGAAAGTGACAAATCATTACATGCCTAGTACAAGGAAGAAGGGGATAATGCTGATGGTGGAGTAAAACATGTGTCTATCAGAAATTAAGTGGAGAAAACTCCTACTCAATAGAGACATGAAGAATCAGAGATTGACAGTGATCATGGCCCCAATTATTTTTTATCTCACACAGCTGATCAACATTGATAAAACTGTATTTCTTCACTTATCTCACTAACTAAATCTCTCACTATCATAGTACTGGATCCTGTGAAATTAGTCTCACCCAGTAGCTGGTGGAAAGGATTTTGACTCTGGCTTTTCAACTGTTTTGGAGATATTTTATCCTGATCTACATTCATGGGAAAGGAAATCCATTTGAAAATACTCTATATTAGCCAAAGAATATAGTTCTCTACATTGTGTCCTCCAATGAAAGCCTCAAGTCTGGCTAACATGAAATGATACAAAAATATTACTGCTATAATTTGGATGATTAAGTTTCTTCATTATGGATGATCATGACCAATTGGAAAGTTTATGGTTACAGCCCATTTTGAATGGGAACCTGAATTTTTCTTCTCCTGTCTGTCCCACAGTACTAAAATGGCTGATGTCACTTAGCTCAAATACTCCCCAGGGACTTGACTTTTGAGAGGTGTATATTTTAGTTCCAAAGACTGTCACAGCAGACTCTGAGAAAGAGATGGGATGACAGAACCAAATTCAAATCACTGTTGAAACTCAAATATTTTGTTCCTGATTATGAACATGATGATGTAATTTATTATATATCTTAAAGCTTCGGATGCTACACAACAAAGACAGTTAGCTCACATGGAACTGATAGTTTTTCCCTCATACATATTTTAGCTAGGCTGTTTGAGCCCTGCAGTTTCACTGGAGAATTACTTGAGATAATACAAATTACCAGTCTGGAAAATTAATGGGAGGCTCATCTGCCTTGATCAGGAGTGAGCAATAGAGACATGAACAGAAGGAAGCAAAGTAAAGCAAGGGTTGTCATCAGGCCTGCTGCAGATGAATGCAAAAGGAGAAAACCTGTCTTGCAAAGTCAGGTGGATTCAACCTGAGCTTGTAGATGCTCTATCCTGGATAGAGGCCAGCCTCACTATAACAAAACCAAAATTTTTTAGAAAGAGATCAATTAAGGGACTATAACCAAACTGCTCTCAAAGGAATTCAGCACAAACTGGTTTTGTTAATTTTCCAAGTACTTGACTGGGGAGAAGGAGCTCTGATAGCACAGTACCTAAGGCATCTGACTGCTAACCAGAATGTTGGTGGTTCAAACCCATCAGCCATTCCACGGAAGCAAGACTGGGCAATCTACTTCTGTAAAAATTTACCAGCTCAGAAACCTAATGGTGGTCGCTATGAGTCAGAATTGACTCGACAGCAGTGGGTTTGGTGACTGGGGAGAAAAGAAAGGAGGGCTGGTTGTGGGTGGGTGAATGGGTGGGAGGAGACTCTCTGAAATGATAGTAGAAGTCACAGGAAAAGTGAGAGTTCTAGATTATATTTGAGAAGTACATTAGTTGTATAATATAACATTTGCCTATAATTTTAATTCATATGCAGTGGAAATCCCTGCTAATCAAGCTGATGTGAGGTACAAAACACTCCATTTTTGGGGAAAGGAGCTAGCTCCCATACAACTACCTCTGAGGCATTTCCATTCAGATCTCTGGACAATGTGCTCTCAACTGGGCTTTTCCCTTCTTATCCCTGGTGAAGAACCTCAGTGAGAATCCTTCTGAAGGAAATGACCCAACCAACTGGTCCCAGTTTCAGCAGTGACATGAGGCCTCTCATCTTTCTTTCCATAGACACCATTCATGAGACCCCTGCCCACCAAGGACCAGGAGCTGCGTATATTAATATATTTCCATGTGCACATATCACTTATACACATCTGGGCCTAGGCTACCCTGAGTAAGAATGGGCCTTATACTCACCTGTATATTCCCCAAGGCATCACTCAACAGCACACATTAAATCTTTGACAAATTGTATCAAAGTTAAGTTGTTGCACCTTTATTAACATCTCTGTATCCATGAGAAATTCCCATGACAATCACAGGTCTGCAAGTGTGTGTGTTTGTGTGTGTGAAGTACAGGTAGGTGTCTGTTTATATACACACTCTAAATCACTTTCATCTTGAATAGAGCAATTCTTTGATAAATTGGTCTGACATTTGGTTTAAAGTCCTGCAGGCCTTAGACAAAATGATTTAGAAAATAACAATGTCAGTTGCTCTGCTCTTTCAATAAATAACCCACCAGTAAAACACAGATAATAACTGACAATCATACTTGTACTGTAACTAATGAGAAAAGATAAAGCAGCAAATGGACTGTTTATATGCATTTGATAAATTGCATCCCCTGGATATACCAATGAAAAATAAATATGTGCAGTGCTGGTTCACTGAACTAAAACAAATATTTACCACTGAGATTGAGATTTAGGATTTAGAATGAAATTTACATTTTATTTGGCAACTATATTGATGCTATGTCTACATATAGTTGAAAAGTCAAAAACCTACCTCAACTTCCTGAGTACGAAAGCATTATGAATGAGAAAAAAATAAAAGAATGACATCAAACAATAGAAAGGAATGTAAACATTTTCGATAATTGCATCAAATTTTCAAATCAACACAAATCATCCCAGAAAAGTCATAGCCAAATATTTTCTAAGTCACCTACCACCATCCCTTTGAAAAGGTCCCACCATTCACTAAGTTCATGGGAAAGGATATTAGGCTATTGGAAAGAATAACTGAAGTGAGGAAAAGTCTGAGTGTGCTCTAGTGAGCTATGTCATTACTGCAGAACAGCCAGAAAAAAAAAAAAAAACTGTGATTAATTCTCAGTCTTGGTTACTTTCTACTAGAATTTTATATGAATAACTGCATGTGACATCATTCCAAAGGGTAAATTTATTAAAAACCCCAAAATGACATCAGAGACCAAGAGTGACAGACTTTCTACATTTCTTCAAAGAAATTCTTTTGCCTGGCAGTTTCCAAATAGCTTGAGAAAACCTAAAATCTGAGAAAGACAGGGATTTATGGTTTTGGGAGATATGTAAAAAGAATAGGATTGCCATGGTCCCTCCAGCTGACTAAAGGATTATCCACTTCTAAATCCATCCATGTTACAAAGTAAGTTAAAATCTTTAGGAGATATTCCGTTTCTGAGACTTGTTCAAACCTTTCTTTTACATCATTATTTTTTGTCTGTCTCTGTCAGTCTATGTGGGCTGGAGTAAAAAGAGGTGACCCAAAGAAAGAAACTGAGTCTGAGGTTCCTTCTGCAAAATACTCTCTGCATTTGGGTTTTCTTCCAGGGGTGTGAATGGGTATATGGTGCTCCATTTTTACTCTGATCAAGACAAGAGGTATCTCCCTAGACTCAAAGCCATTCATACCATTAACCACTTTAGCAAAATTATCAAATCATCTAAGCTATCTAGGAAAAGTCTCTGAATGTCTAAACCAAAAAACCAAACTCACTGCCATCGAGTCGGATCCCACTCATAGCGACCCCTCTTTGGCTTTCCAAGGCAGTATCACTACGCAAGTAGATTGCCCCATCTTCCTTCCGAGGAGTGGCTGGTGGGTTCGAACCATCAGCCTTCTGGTTAGCAGTCAAATGCCTTAAGCACTATGCCACCAGAGCTCCTTCTGAATGTCTACGAAGGAAAAAAGAAACCAGTGCCACTGGGTTGAAAGCAGAGCAGACAGTATAAACAGGGCAGTCTTTCAAGCAGATGTGAGTTCCACTGGCTCTAGTGCTCACCAGCTGTGTGGTCGTGCACTATCCACTGAGCTTCTCTAGTTGCAGTTTCATTAGCCATAAAACAAGATTTCTGCCATCTCATTGAGGAAGAGGAAGATATAGAGAGGTACATGGGAGGTACAGACAACAAAGATGAACCTTTTTGCACATACAGTACTGCGTTCTCAGTGCAGCCAAACATGGGTATACAGGGGGATAGATGGGTGGACATGCTGAACTATTAGGTAGTTTATGAAGACCATGTATAGGACTGGCAGCAATGGTCCTATAAGTGTACTGGTATGATCTATAAGAATTCCCAGGTGTATAGTAGAGCTGACAGGGGACAAGGTTGTAGTCACTTCTTGGTTACAGCCAGCTACCCCGAGGGATCAAGCAGTTGAACCGGTGGGCTTGGGACCATAGTCGTGGGAGACATCAAGCTCAATTGGCATAACATACTACATAAAACATTGTTCCACATCTTACTTTGGTGAGTAGCAACTGGAATCTTAAAAGCTTGCAAGCAGCCATCTAGATGCAATGATGGGTCTCTCCTCATCCAGAGTAAGAAGAATGAAGAAAACCAAAGATTCATGGAAACAATTAGCCCTAGTGACTGATATACTATGCGATCCACAGCCTATACAACTATGAGACCAGAAGAACTAGGTGGTATCTGGCTACCACTGTCGACCGCTCATAGAGGGAACTATGTAGGAGATCCTGGATAGAGAGGGAGAACAATGTGGAACAAAACTCAAAATCATTTGGGAAAACAAAAAGGAGGAGAACAGGTTTGCTGGTCTGATAGAGCCTAGTGGGACCACTGAGACTATGGCCCCTAGCTGCCTGTCAGGTCTGGAATTGAACCCACACCTGTGGCTTCCAGCTAAACAAAAGATAGGCATATGAGTTGAACATTTACCTGAGGTAGATACACTCCTTGGAGAGAACAATCATGGGAGAAAGAAGGGCTGTTTATGCACAGGGAGACAGTTCAGGGGGCAAGAGTACATGGAGGGAGGGACACAGGGAAGAGGTAACTACTGGGAGGAAATGGGAGAGGAGCTGTTGCATTGGGGTAAATTGCAGTCAACGTCATGAGACAAAGTGTATGGGAACTGCTGTGTGGAAAGTGAATCTGCTTTGTAAATTTTCATCCAGATCACAATAAATAAATAAATAAAAATAAAAAATCTCTGTCACCTACCTGGAAGAATGGTCATAATGAATTGCAATAATGAAGCAAAGTGCGTGATATATTATCTGGCACCTAGAATAACTCAATAAATAATAGATATGAACTTTAATGTCCATCTTCAGAAATTTCAACACTGATATGTCCTAGGAACATTTTTTGGTAAATAATGGATTTGTGGAATGATGATATGTTTAAAATTTCAATAATGTGACTTTTTACACAATTAACTCTTACCAATAAGCCCCAATTGCAACTGTTGTGGTTGTTATGTGCTGTCAAGTCGGACCTGACTCATAGCGACCCCTCCTTAGGTTTCCGAGGCAGTATCACTATGGAAGTAGATTGCCCAACCTTCCTTCTGAGGAGTGGCTGGTGGGTTTGAACCGCCAGCCTTCTGGTCAGCAGTCAAGTGGCTTAGGCACCATGCTACCAGAGCTCCTCCAATTGCAACTAGGAAAACTAATTATGAAATATTTTAAATGTATGTAATATTATTAGTTTTCAGAGGTAAAAGTTCAATGAAATTTAAAATTTTTAATTACAGGCATGTCTCTGTGCTTTAAAGGCCAAACTTGTATTTTCTAAGATCCAATGACCCCAAATATGAAAAGAAAATTATATGTACACCATAAAGCTGTTTATACATTAAAGGAAGTGTTTTGAACCACTGTAAGCTATGATATATCATATAAATACAAACAAATTAATCAAAGTTTCAATTACAATTAACCATATCCTGATGAGAGGACTAGGTCTGCTATGAACAGGCAAAATGTCTGTGCTACCATCAATTTACATGTAGAAAACATATGGTGAAATCCTGAAAGGGTCTGTGTCATTGGCACACCAAACAAAGAAGGCCCTTGCCATCTTGTAGCTTGTAGCATATAAATACTTACTTCACAGAAAGCACAAATTATACTGGCCTGAGGCCCAGCCTTGTCTAACTCCTAATTAATTAGGTCCTACCACCTTTCTGGTAGCTTAGTGCCTAAGGCACTTGACTGCTAACCAGAAGGCTAGTGGTTCAAACCCACAGCCACTCCGCAGAAGGAAGATGGGGCAATCTACTTCCGTAGAGATACTGCCTCAGAAACCCAAGGAGGGGTCACTATGAGTCGGGTTTGACTTGACAGCACACAACAACAACAACCACCTTTTTGAGAATGTCAACCTTCCTCCACCCCCATAGTGGGCAGGTGCTACCTTTTAGAGTGAAAAACACCAACTAATAGCTATTATTTCACCCCTTCTTCCCCACCTATCATACATGGGAGCTGCCAACCACAGGGACTGACTAAAAGCAGTGGTATCTGGTTCTTGGTTTCACTAGTGGGACTTTACTAACACTGATGCTTGGCCTCCCCCAGAGATGCTGATTTACAGTGTAGAGTGTGGCCTCAGCATTGGGATTTTAAAAAGCTCCCCAGATGACTCAAATGTGTCTGCAGTGACCCTTAGGTCCCCAGTGGACTTAAGGAAACCACACACTAACTTAGTCATAATGACACAATGACTGAGAGGCAGCCAGGTGACCAACAGTGACAACAAATCAGGTACAGCCCACCAGAGGCCTTCTCCTCCAGCTTCCAGAGCTCTCCAGAGTTGTTTCCTCTTCCATTATCACAGGGTATGCCCTGAGTGCATACCCCGCTCAGTCCACCTGGCTGTCCAGGCAGGAACCAGGCCACAGAGTCCTCCTTCTTCCTTTCCTTTGTCATTCAAGCAGCAACCAAATCTTCCCCATTCTTACTCCTGGATCTCTCTTCTACCTCCTCATTTCTCTGCATCCACACAGCCTCTACCTCACTTCAGACCTTCACAGTGTCTCCTTGGACGACTGCCACGTGCCCTGACCTGCGTTCTACTCTGCCCAAGTCATTCTTTAGACTGCTCCAACAGTGACCCTTCTATGTTTTGTTTCAGCTATGAATGAACTACTTTTTGGTGCTGGAACACACCATGCCCTTTTCCACCTCTGAGCCTCTGCATATGCTGCTTCTTCTCTGTCTGAAACACTTGTCCTCACACTTCTTTGGCTAATATCTTACTCTTCTCTGAAATCCCAGTTTAGACATTGCTTCTTGTGGGAAGCCTTCTCTGCCCTCTAATCCTTCTCTATCAACGATGATGACTCTCCTGACAGCCACCTGTGCTGCCCTCCACTTAACTGCCCATGCTGCACTGGCCTGGCTACTCTTGTGCTCAACTACACAAATGGCAGTTCACAGACCAGGGCCTGGGGATTGTCACCACTGAACTCCCATGGCCCAGCACAGTGCCTGTTTTGACCAAGTACTCAATAAACATCGACTGGATGAATACAAAGGACAATTCAACTATGTGGGTTTTATGCCAATATCTTGAGTTGTAACTCCATAATTACTTCCCCCTTAGACCCAAAATTACAGATTCTATGAGCAGAGGTTTCTGAGAAAAAATGAAATAGGGGGTTCCCTTATAATGGCTCCAACTGTGGCAATAACTGGAATCTGGGGACCAGTGGAGAAGTCATTGGAAAGTCATGGTGGGCTCAGGCAAGCTGCATAACAGAAGGGCAGGTGGCTCTCTGCCCAACATAATCAATCACATCCACTGATGTCCTGAGTCACTTTTAGGGACAAATAGTCTTTATGACTTGGGTCACCAAAGCTGAGCTTAAACTTGATGCAAGATTACTTAGTGTGGCTTTTCTACCCATAAGTCTTTGGAAACTCCAAGGTGGGATTTTCTATGAGCCACTGAGGAGCTCCTGATTGCTGAAGTTGTCCACCTGGAGTATTTCGGTTGGGAGTAGCACAAAACAATGTTCTGGGAGGTGCCCACTCTCTCTCAGGTGCTCAGAATTCTGATGCTATGATTGGCTAGTTTGGCCACCCTGCCGGGCTCAAAAGGAGGTCTCCTAGAGGCAGAACCCTCTGACTGCTGGTTGAGGAAGACGTGCTGCTGAAAGAGACACGGGCTCCTGAGACACGCGTTGCTGGGAAAGAGACGCAAGAGACACGCATTGCTAGTGAGACACCTAGGGACCAGCACTGCTGGAAAAGAGACTGTGAGAGACTCTTGGCTGAGGGATGGTGGGCTGGGAGAGAGACTGAGCACTTTTCCTGAACCTGAATTGTAGCCTGTGGTGCTTCCCTAATAAACCCCATAATCTGTGAGCTCTGTGTGGCCACTGCAGCGAATTATTGAACCCAGGAGAGAGGTGGTGGGTGCTTTGGGAGGAACGGTTGGTGAAAGGGCTAGAGGGAGGCAGCATGTCTGGCCTTGCAGTAATAGGCCTTGGGTTACTGCTGCTAATCCTGTCTTCCTCTCGTGGGATTACAGGAGGTCAGAGCATGTAGCCTCCTTGCCGTTTTTGCAAAGATTCAGGATTTACACTGGGTTGAAGTTCAAATGAGGTAAACAGCAATAATATCACTGCAATAAGAATAGCTGTTGTTGTTTGCCTTTGAGTCAGACCCAACTCATAGCGATCCCTCCTTGGGTTTTCCAGGCAACAGATTGCCCAACCTTCCTTCCGAGGAGTGGCTGGTGGGTTTGAACCTCCAGCCTTCTGGTTAGCAGTCAAGTGCCTTAGGCACTAAACTACCAGAGCTCCTAAAAGAATAGCAGCTATCATTTATTGGAGAAGCCCTGGTGATGCAGTAGTTAAGTGCTTGGCTGCTAACTGAAATGTGCCTAGCACTGTGTGCAGCCTTGACAATGTTTTATTTCATTTAATCCTTACAATTACTCTGTAAGATAGGTATAATCAGTCTACCATAGTTGGGGAAATTGAAGTTTAGACAGAAAAAATTACTACACAAGGCCACACAGCTGGTGAGAAACAGAGTCAGGATTCAAACTCAGATTTGCCTGACTACAAAGATCATGCTCTAGCCATTACACATCACTGCCTTAATGGCACCATGTAAAGGGAGGCACATGTGAGGTGTGTGAAAACTGGAGACCCTGGTGAGAGGACATGGGGCTAGCTGACTTTGGAGATGAAACATAAGGTCAGCTGAAGATGATGCACACAGAGGGGTCTTACAAGAGGCTCTACCTACCATTGCTGTGACCATTAATGTACATGAAGCCTAAGCTTTCTACCTACAATATGATTGGATAGCAAGTTCATGTTCATCTGTCATGCACCTGGCCCCAGGAAAGCAGTCATCACCCCTTTGCTTCCTAAAGCACCCCTAACCCAGGCCCACCTTCACAAAGATGACTCCCTGGGTAGAATCATGGCCTTCAGGCCTGCTGACAGGAACATACCCATGCAGGTCCTCACAGTAGTGCTTTGGAGAAGGCCAGCAGGGGAAGCAAGAGGAGTCCATGCCCTGCCTTTGTGAGCTCTGGACTGAATGTTCACACCTGTCTGCTACTGGCACTCCCTGGGGCCCAGTTCAAAGTGGAACATCCAACTCCAACATCAAAGCACTGTATGGAGGATGTGGCTCTGGCACCAGACATCTCTCTGGAAACCTACGGCCAAAGGCTTTGTATGAAATTTTCATCAGCTGCACAGTTAGGGCTGCTACAGTTCCTCCCAGGCCTGCCATTCAGCTTCTTCTCTTTGAAGGTATATCTGGAAAGGGTAGCAATAAAGACTCCCTTCACTGTGTCCCTAAACCTGTCCTAAAAGTACTTTGTCAGCCTTCTGCATCTTTAAACTTCAGCCCATGGAACCATTACATTGCAGATGTTCCTCAGAAAAGACTCAGAAATAAATCTCTTCAAAGTCTTTTGTCTACTTCAAGCCAAGGTAGTAAGGAACTGGGAGTTCTCATTTGAAATTTGTATTTTCTGAAATGATATTTTCCTCATGGTAAGAGTGGGCAAGCCTGCCAAAAATGAACCCACACTCCCAAGCCACAATTCACCTCTGCTATCACCAGTGAGGCGTCCATGGAGAAGCGTGAGCATCCTCTCTCCAATGTCCAGTCATTGCTAAAACAAAGGCTCACTAAAAGGGTAGAACAATCCTCTGAAATAGACTGAAGACTCTTCACAGGATCCCCCCTTCCAAAGATTGTTGAGTCTGATGAAAATTGGATCATGGAGACTTGAGCTACCTTATTGTCACCCAACCAGCATTTACACAACTCAGATTAATGCAAGAGTATCACACTGTCAGCAACAGACACCAACTGACACCAACTGTAAAAACGGCAAGGAGGCCACATGTTCTGACCGCCTCTAATCTCATAGGAGGAAGACAGCAGTAACCCAAGGCCTATTACTGCAAGGCCAAACATGCTGCCTCCCTCCAGCCCTTTCACCAACCGTTCCTCCCAAAGCACCCACCACCTCTCTCCTGGGTTCGATAATTCACTGCAGTGGCCACACAGAACTCACAGATTACAGGGTTTATTAGGGAAGCACCAGGCTACAACTCAAGTTCAGAAAGAACGCTCAGTCTCTCTCCCAGCCCACCATCCCTCAGCCAACAGTCTCTCAGTCTCTTTCCCAGCAGTGCTGGTCCCTCGGTGTCTCACTCAGCGATGCATGTCTCTTGCGTCTCTTTCCCAGCAGCGTATGTCTCTTTCAGGGGTGCATGTCTCTTTCAGCAGCACATCTTCCTCAACCAGCAGTCAGAGAGAGTTCTGCCTCCAGGAGACCTTTTGAGCCTGGCAGGGTGGCCAAACTAGCCAATCATAGCATCAGAACTCTAAGCACCTGAGAGAGAGTGGGCACCTCCCAGAACACTGTTTTGTGCCACTCCCAACAGAAATACTTCAGGTGGACAACTTCAGCAATCAGGAGCTCCTCAGTTGCTCATAGAAAATCCCACCTTGGAGTTTACAAAGACTTATGGGTAGAAAAGCCACACTAAATAATTTACTACACCACACACACCTTCAACACTGCTAAACAAGATGATAAAGATACCCAAGAAACTTAAAGAGAAGACCACAGCCAGGCCCTGAACTTGGGAACCTGCTCACCAGGCCCTTTGGACAGATAACGTACTTATGTCACATAGACAAGATGGAGAGCCCACAGACCCCACAAGAGAACTGTCCTCACACACAGAGCAATATATGTAAGTGACTCCTCCACTAGTAATTCAGCCCCCATGGTCAGGGGATCCATGCATTTGTCTACTGCATCAACACCTAGCTATCTTATTCCCCTGCAGGGGGAGTTCTACGATCTGGCTATGCCCATTGAGGGCCTAGGGTACTCACAGAGACAGAATGAGGTTCAGTCTAGAAGGGAAGCCTGGGACTAGAGGGCAGAGAATCTCAATGACTAATGAGACATTCAGACTTAATACTATAGGCTACTGCAAGGCTTAATTTGATGGGTGAACCCCATCAAATTAATATTTTCTGAAGCATGCTCTGCTCTCTATGTGTGGGATAAAATTTGTCGTACTGTGGTGGCTTGTGTGTTGCTGTGAGGCTGGAGGCTATGCCACCGGTATTTCAAATATCCTTCTGGTAGCAAACACTGTATGATATATTACAGGAAAATTTCATGAATAGCCCTGAAACAATGTCCAATAGAGTGCCAGAAGATAAGCCCGTCAGGTTGGAAGGCACTCAAAACACAACTGGGGAAGCAACAATGGGCTCAGGTATAGCCAGGACTGTGAGGCTGGCACAGGACCAGGCAGCGTTTTATTCTGTTGTACCTAGGGTCACTATGAGTTGGAGCCAACTCAACAGCACCTAGCAATAACGAAACAAGAATCAGGAATAATAATGATGAAGTTCACTCTACATGTGCACAATCATCACTTATGGAGCTTTTGCTATATGCCTGCCCTTGTACTAAGCCAGAAAACAGAGACAAATAACACCTAGAACTTATGCTCATGAAGCCCACAGTCTAGCTAGGAGAGAGGGATTCTGACATATAATACTACCCAGCAAGTTTGGTCATGTAGTAGCTACAGTAACACAGGGGAGGAAGCTATCAACTATCTCAGGGAACCAGGGTAAACCTTATTGAGGAAGTGGCATTCAAGCCGGATCTTAAAGAAAAGGATTTTTCCAGGTAAGGACCATGCAGTGAGCTGGGAGGGGGCACAGCATGCAGAGGAACCAGCATATGCAAGAGCGTGGAGTCTTTGCTTCAACAGCTTTTGGTTCAGACAAAAGGTGATGAAACCTGATGCCAGGTGCAGTAACAGAGCAGAGATGACAGTGGACACTTGCCAGCTTTACTCAGGTCTCCCAAACCCATGGTCTTAGTCTGCACTTTTCTCTGATACTAGAAGGGCTGAACCTACCATGGTTAGTCTTAGGGGATAATGCATATAAAAATAATTACAGTCAGTCTATTTTATCCGGAAAAGCTGAGCAGTGACATTGTGTGTGTCTGGAAGAACTATACTGACCTGTGGAATCCCACCCCAGTGACAAGGGTGAGATTCTACCTTGAGGTTCTACTAACCCCATCAGCAAGGGTCCCCACACTTCCTGCTAACAGGTGTGACTCATTATGGAACCAGCTAATCTGTTTGCCTACGTCTCCTTCCTCCCTCCTAAAGAGACAGATTGCCAGTTTGTTACACCTTCCCCATACTAAATAATTATATTTAATACAACATATTTAAATGTCTCCCCCTCTTGAGGTTTGTTTCCTAAAAACAAGGGCCAGACCATGTGACTACTTTCTGGAAATCAAGACCCTAGAGGTTCCCCTGCCCCAAGTCAGTGATAACAATTAATGGCTTCTTGCTCTCATGCAGCCTTTCAAAGTTCGCAGTCTTGTTTTCAGGGGACAAGGAAGGAAGAAGAGACAAACAACCAGGGCTCTCTGGCTTCTATCTTTTAAAATCAAAACCCTCTAAGGTAAAATTACCATGCTAGGTATATGGCAATGAAATATGTATCAATAAGGACAATATTTATTTCTTGTGGAATTCTCACTTACACATATTGTTCTGTGTGTGAGAGTATTTTTATACTCTCCCTTCATTTATTATTTGGGAAACAGCAGGAATGTTAATAATAATGCAAGTCCTAAAATTCCATGATTTTAAGTATGTCATATAATAAGTCAAATATGCCTGAAAGCTCTGTGTATATAAAGTAGAAGCAATTTTCATGGAGCCTCTGTCACGGATTGAATTGTGTCCAAAAAAAAATACAGGTCACCTTAGCTGGGCAGTTATTCTCAGTGGTCTGGCAGTGATGTACTGATGTAATCATCCCCCATGATATGATCTGATATGATCAGCCAGCCAGCTGTAATAGTCCTAAAGCAATGAAAGAGGAGTTTCCCTGTAGGTATTACCTACATCACCTTTTATCTTATAAGAGATAAAAGCAGAGAGAAGTGAGCAGAGAAAGAGGGGCCTAACTATCACCAAGAAAGAAGAGCTGGGAGTGAAGGATGCCCTTTGGACCTGGGGTCCCTAGATCCAAGATCCAGGGGAGATTGATGCTAAGACATATGGAGATCTCCAAGGCACACCGGGCCCACAGAGGTTGAAAGGAGAGAGAGACAGAGACTTCCCTTGGGGTTGGAGTCCTGAATTCAGACTTCTAGCCTCCTACACTATGAGAGAATAAATTTCCATTTGTTAAAGCCTTCCACTTGGGGTATCTCTGTTACAGCAGCACTAGATAGCTAAGACAGCCTGCAAGAACTGGAAGATGCTGAAAGAATCCAAAGTGGACTAAAATAATAGTTGCTTTTTCAAATTTTTGCTTCTGAATTTTCAGGAGCTCTGGTGGCAGAGTGCCTAAGGCACTTGACTGCTAACCAGAAGGCTGGCAGTTCAAACCCACCAGCCACTCCTCAGAAGGAAGATGGGGCAATCTACTTCTGTAGTGATACTGCCTCGGAAACCGAAGGAGGGGTCACTATGAGTCGGGGCCAATTCGACGGCACATAACAACAACTCTAGGGCAGTGGGTTTGGTTTGCTGTTGTTAATATGAACACAAAAAGTAATCATATGCTAGGTCTTCAAAATCCCTTCCTGTTGTATAACTTGCAAACATTTAAGAAAGATTCCAGTTGTGCTTTTCACTAATGTCCAGAGCTACTGAGAGAATCTCTTGAAAAAATTTCGAAATGGAAATCCTCGGACATATTAAATATTCCTGGAAGAAATACACTTGGTAGAAAGTGACTTAAGAAGACATAGGAAGGAAACAGAAAACCAGGAAGAGAAAAGACCAAAGATGTATTGGTAACTAGTTGATCCACACCATAACCACACCCTCCCAGTGCTCAGAGCCTACCTCCTCCAGGAGCTTATAGTTCTGTAAAGGAAGAAGGACAGCCACATCCACTAATATGCTCAAAGCAGGAACAACATATTACACTAGACCAGTGCTGGTTCCTATTTGTTAAAATTAGTCTTCTCATTTAGTCGGTCATGTGGTCACATTTTCTAGATATCTCAACTATCCTTAAACAGTATTCATGACCTATTATAAAAAGAAAAGAAAAAAATACAGAAAAGAACTCAAGAAAAATCAAAATGGTAATAGCTATCAGTGGGTTAGAGAAATATGAGGGTTTTCTTCTGCCTTCTACTTTTAAATTATCTTTCAATTTTTTAAAAAATTAACATGAGTTATTTCATAAAGGAAAAATTACTACAATTGAGTCAATTCCAACTCATAGCGACCCCTATTGGGTTTCCAATGCTGTAAATCTTTACAGAAGCAGACTGTCTCATCTTTCTTCCCTGAAGTGGCTAGTGGGTTTGAACCACCAACCTTTTGGTTAGCAGCCAAATAAATGCCTTAATCACTACACTTCTAGAGCTCCTTTATATATTATGTTTGTGTTTTCTATTCATTCATTCATTTATTTAAATCCTATGAAATAGGTAAAATGAAGATAGCATTACCCTAATTTTATAGTTGGGGAAACACTAGCCTAGAGAGATAAAATCATTTTCACATGAATTCACACAGCACTAAAAAATTCAGTATAGATTCCATGTACACTCATACTTTACATTCTGAGAAACATATGAACGAAGATCTTCTGGGGCAATGACCTAAGAAAATGTCTAGGAACTTTTCCAGACAGCTGAAGAGAACTACAAACCATTAGCCTATTTCCAAAGTGGCTAAAAGTGTCACCCATTCATTTACTCCTATATTCCCAGAATTTCTTACACCCTATTATGAAAAATCTGAAGTAAGGAGGGGGTGACCCTCAGCTCTTCCACCAGTGCACCCCTCCCCCAGGGTGCCTGCCAGAGCACAAGGAGAAACCATTCATTTACCCACAAGGTGGTGACAGCTCCTGCCACAAACCCAAAATGTGGCTCGATTTAATCAGGCTTCTGAGGCTCAAATACCTCATCTAATTTACCAGCGGGACACACAAATCACAGCTAGAATCAGAGGCACCTTGTCACGGCTGCCTGCTGAAATTATTTTGGAACAATACAGCATGGGTTATTTGGGCATTGCCCATCAATGCCTCACATGTCTGTTTCTCATGCCTCTTTCACAAAACTCTGCTCTTAACCCAGCTTGGAGCTGAAATCAATGGTACTGCTTCCCAATCTAAAATGTAAAATCTATAAATGCCTACAGCAATTCTTTAACTGATAACTTCTCTTGTTGTTTCCATTGCCAGTGCATTGCCTAAATGACCCTGTGGAAGCAATCTGATCTTTCTGAGCTTTAGTTTCCTCAACTGTAAAATGAGGGCAATGATGCCTACTTTGCTGGGGTTACTGTAAGGACTAATAGAGACACACATGAAAAATTCCCCAAAAAATGCATATGCCCAAAAAATGGTAACTACACACATACACACACACACACACACATATTTAATTTACTTACTTACTTACTTACATATTTATTTTTACTGCAGCAATCCTCTGTTCTTAGATGATAACATAGTTTAGAAAATACACTGCTAGTTTCCTCTGGATTAGTATACTTGTGATGATGCCATCCTAACTCTGAGGTTTTTAAGAAATCAAATCTGGATGATGGCTGCCTTGGCAAGGAAGCAGCCATTGCTCCATGTGAAAGTGTAAATAAAATGCCACTTAAGTAATCACATTACTCACAGCTTAATACATGTGATCCAGAGTTGCAAGCAAGCGTGTGTGTATGTGATGGATTTCTCATTATCTGTCGGCTGCCACTGCAGTCCATCCAACTGTCTGCAGGTGTCCTGGCTGGGAACATCTACATTAGCTCCTGATGGGACCCATACTCCTGCTATCAGTAGAAGCAGACTCAGCAGGAAGAAGGTGATGCCTTCATAATAAGGTGATAATACAAACAGAAATGTTTGTTTTGGGAAAAGCTGCCAGGTTCTAAGTCAGTCATTATAGATCCTTTTCTTAGCTCTCAGGGGCTCACAAAATAGGTTGGGCCAGAGGAAGTCTCTAGCTTAATCTTCCTAGTTCCCGCCAGGTAAGAACAGAACCTCCTCAGACAAGGCCTGTGCAGCCTCCTTAGATGCCGTGAAGTAGCCTACTTTACACACTCAGCAGTGCTGAACATCAGACCAACTGCCAGAGGGAAAAATGAGGCAATGCTGTGTGAAGAGTCTAGCTCCTTTCAGAGGAGAATCTCAAAAATCTCAAGGTTTTCCATTTAACTAGAGCTTCCCCAGAAAGCTGCTAAGAAGTGATGGGGTATGTGTTAGACCCTTTGACCCTTTATGCTCTGGATAAATGCTGATCTTCTAGAAAAGCCACTGCAGAATCCAAATGCAAGTGTAGGATGTGAGTTGTCTGCAGCAGCATAGGCTGGAACACTCCCAGGAAAGGACCTGAGGGTCCATTCTTAATGCTAAATCCAGGATCACTGAGGCACCCACTACCTTTCCTCAGAGACAGCTGTCTACCAATGAGTGGTTCTGAAACTTGTCCTCAAGGGCCTTACTCTTTCTGCCTCCACCCTCCAGTGGTTTCTGTGTCTTCATGGTCTTCTCCCCTATGTCCCTGCAGGTTTCCTTCAAAGCCAGGTTTCCTTCAGAGCAGTAACAGTCATTACTGCTCCCAGGTTACTCATATTTGATAAGGGATCCATGCTTTAAGCAACAAAATCCTACCAAAGCATCTGCCAAAGAAAGGGCAGAGGAATATTTGATGAGAAAGAATACCCTGACCCCTGAATTTATGGCACATCCAGCATCCTAGGAAAGAATAGGAGATGAGGAATATTAAGAACTATGGGGAATGAAAAGAGTTTGTAAATAGCTTGGAAGGAAAGACATACAGTGACTGGCATGGTCAGTGTGAGACTATTGGTATTACAGAGCTGAAATCAATCCAGCAAGCAGCAGAGCAAGGACCCACTTCCTAGCAGGGGTACTAGTACCTTACCATTTTCTAAGGGGAGATCAAAAGACAGCAACTTGAGCTTGTACTCAACCTTTAATGGGAAGCACATTAGTGTTTACTGAACATCCACTGTCTGCCAAGCACTGTGCTCTGCAGTTTGCATTGATTATCTCATGTAATCATCACAATGACTTCACAAGGATGGAGATATTCTCTTTATTCTACAGTTGAGGAAACCAGGGCTCAGCAAAAAGTAACTTGCTCCAGGTAACACAGCAGGAAGCTGAGATCAAAGCCAACTCTGTCAGATGGCAAAGCACTTGACTCCTTTCCATACACAATGCTAGCCTAACGCCTTCAGCTGGCTGAGTGTCTCACTAAGTTCTTGGACTATCAACCTCCTAAAGAGTTGACTGTTGGACCTGGCTCACACCTGAGCTGAGACTCAGAATCAAAGCCAGTATGATAGATAAACTATTACACTCTTGGCAAGCAGTAATTTAATTATTTTGAAGGAACAATCCCACTTTTGATAAAGTGCAGGGTTGAAAAAGTGCAGGGAAACTAAGGCTCTAAGGACATAATATGGGTGAACTCAGAATCTAAAAATAGAGAGGAGAAGAATTAAAATCTGAGGACATATCCTGGAGGGAAGGTGAAGGAAGGAGAAGAGAGGAAATGCAGAGCTAGAACTGCACCAGAGAAGGATCAGAAGAAAACCAGGTGGGGGGTGGGGAAGAGGTTAAACTCATGAGGAGAAAATGAACGTTTCATCACAAATGTTGAGACCGTTTACTGTGGAGTGTGTGAGATAAGGCCCATCCTTGGTCTCCCTAGGTGTTTTCACACTATCACCTTTGTACAAATGGTTTCTATTTTGGGGAGTGGTTCAAAGAGGGGCCTGGTTCCATGGCCAAATGGGGGCAGAGCAGAGATGGTGAGAGAGGTCACAGGAACCAGAGGAAGAGAGGATAGCTGGCCTCACTACTATAACTGACCTGTGACTAGTGGGGTGAAGTTGGAACTGGGGGAGAAAGGATGAAATTGGGGCCTTAATGATGAGCAGCATTGATGCAGTTTCCAGGAAAGGCCAATTCACATTTAATGTGAAACGAACTGGCTTGCTCATTTGCAACAGTCTGCAGTATACTCTGTGAATCAACCTGGACTAATGTGCCTCTTCACCCAGCAGCAGCATAAGCTCAGACCTGGCCTATCTGCCAAGCAGGCCACCAGCACCTTTTAAGCACTGGTTCATGTGAACACACATACACATTAAGAAACCTGGGACTCATTTAACTAAAATTAGATGCAAATTTGATTTTGGTCATTGCTTGCTTTCCTGCTGGTCCTTGCATTCTTCTTCCACACAACAATTATGTCTCAATGGCAGAACTGGAAAAAATTTTAAATAAATTATGAACACATACTCAACCACAGCAACACCAACCTTCTGTGCTTATTAACAGTCTCTCCATTCTTTGTTGTTGTTGTATGTGCCATCGACCAAATTATTCTTAAATCTTTCACAACTAAAATCTACCTGGGAACATATATTTCCCTCACCATAATGTGGCCAAACCCCATAGCAACAGCGGCAGTCCATTACCAAGCCATTTGAAATTATATTTCTCCAATAAAATAAATAACCAGTTTAAATACCATCAGAAAAGTGTTCCACTGATAGCTTAAACAGGATTATTTATTAGAAATTATTGAAAGCCTCTCACATCTGTGGTAACTATAAGAACACACACACATGGTCCCTGGCGAGTTTTATACCTAAAGATGGGAAAAAGACCTAAAGCATAGAATTGCTATAGAATTCTGTTTTGAACAGATAATGTAAGGCTCCATTTAGCCTTAGTGGTAGGTCTTGGTGACAGAAGCCTTTTACACTAAATGTTCAGGCAGAAAAGAGCCCTATGGAAAGATTTTTAAGAAGTAGAAGAGGGGAAATTCCTGTGTATAACTCTGAGCCCAGCAGGGCTCAACATCCCAAACCTGGAGTCAGCAAGCTTTTTCTGTGAAGGGTCAGAGGGCAAATAGCTTAGGCTTTGTGTGTAAGATACGGACTCTGTTGCATACGCTAGTGTTGTTTATTTTGTTTTGTTTCTGTTTTTATACAACACTTTTAAAAATGTAAATGTAAGCCAGTGGCCTGGGTTGGATTTGGCCCACAGGCTAATCTCTGATAGTGTTCTTCACCACTCTGTGTGATGGATGGTGTTCTGATCCCATGTTAAAGATAATGAGGATGAGGCTCTGAGATGTTAAGGAACCTGTCTGAGTTCACATACTTGGCTTTAGTATTTGAAAAGAGTTCGGGAGGCTCTAAATTCAAGTCTATCTGTCTTCAAAGGTCATTTACTTTCTACTATACCACATGGCCTCAAAAACATTCTGAATTTGATAACTCTCTTCTCAGGACAAAAAAGGAATTTAAAAGGAATTAATATTTATTGAACACCTACCACATACTGAGCCTTGGCCATGGACTTTACATATGAGATTCCACAGAGCTGCCACTGATAGTTGTACAGGCTTATTCACTGCACAAGAATACCAAGTCAGGAAAGGGGTGGGGCTAAAATCCCACCTGCACTGCATGCAGTAACCAAGTGCCCTGGAGAAGGGCTTGTACCCACCTGAGGAGACCCATCCACCATTTTTCACCAAGACCCCATGATGGCTGCAGCAGCCTGCTAGTATACTTCTGAGGGGAGAGGGGGCCCATGATAAAAGAGAAGCAGTCTCGTCAAAGCCAGAAGAGTCTGCAACCTCGAAGGGATACAGAATAGAGCCCATTGGGCAGAATCACAAAACAGGAGCAGAGGGGGGAAGGAGGAGCCGGTGACAGGAACCCCAGTACCAAGTCTCAGTCACTGAGGAAAGCCAAACCCATGTACTCCCCAATCTGTGGGATGGAGCTTTGCAGTAAGTACAAAGACAGCCACTGTTTCATACACAGATAGCCAATTAATGGACTTCATTATTCCAAAAGGTGATAACAGTGGAAAACAGGTATTATAAAAGTAAGATTTACACAAATCCTATTCAATTCAACAGGCATCTATTGGCTTTCTTGATGATCACTGCATAAAAGTTTATTAAAGAAAACCAGTAGTTGGAGAATTTTCTTAACATCTTGAAGTTTATATTGTGTAGGTGCCATCCTCAACAAAAATAGACCTTTTACCTAAAAGATAAAAATGGGTGAGAGTTCAATGTAACTGTTCTCAGGTAGCCTTGTGGGTTCTTTTGCCACGGTTCTTCTGACCACTGTCTCCAAGGCCATTACCCCGCTCCTTCTCCCACAATAGTTGGGCCCTACAAGTGCCCCACATAGCTGTCATATTTCTGTCCCAAAGTACCCTAGTAGAAGACAGCTAGGGGTCTAGTGTCAAGTCTAACTACATGTCCTGTGCTTCATGCCTTCTGATATTCAGACCTTCTGGTGTTAACTTTCAGGAGGCAAACTAAGCTAAATCCCATAGGAAGCTTCTCAACACCAAAACATGCTCCTACCTCAGGCCTTGGTGAGATTTCCTTGGAAAAAGAGTGCTGGGAAAGAATCCTTAAAAGCCATGAGGCTTCCTTTCTCCCATAACCCCCCCCCAACTGGAAAAAATAAACTTATGATTGTCTTCCTGAGACTTCAGTACACAAAAATTTAGTTAAATTGTTGGGAATTAGTTAACAAGGAAAAGAAACTGCAATTTATTTCCTTTTTTCATCTCTAACACCAAGGATAAGATTTTTCTCAAATGTTCCTAAAATTTTCTGCGTCTCTAGACAGACACTAGCAAGAAGAGAAAGCAAATTGCTGTGTGCAATTACTAACTTCTGAACTCTCTAAACAGCCCATCTTTATGCCACCATTGTAGTCGCTTCTACGGAAGGCTGGTTCAGGCTAGGACAATCATTCCCAGAGCCCTTCATTACTGCTAAATGCTCAAATAGCAGTGTAGAACATTACCCAGAAAACAGCTGTTTATGCTTTAGGTGGTACCTACATGGGAAGAGAAGCAATGGGCGGGTAGAATTCACAAGCCATAAAAATGAGAAAATACTATGTTCAAGTTAAATGTGAAGGGAAATCCCACTGCAAGAGATGATCAATAGTCAAGGGAAGTACAATGAGACAAGACCCTCTGGTTAAAGAGAGAAGGTAAGTAGCAGAATCACCTCCAAATAACAAATTATTGAGCTACAACAGTTCCAGAGAGACTTTACCATGGCTTTGGTCCAAGTATACACATTTCTCAAGGACTTCTCCTGCTTCATCTGCAAAGAGGGAAGTAGATCCACCACTTGGGTACAATTTTCTCCTTCCAGGCAGACAACTTCACAATGTCGAAGCAGCTTCTAAATCAATTTTGGTAAACTGTGAGTCAATATAAAATGCTATCGACATTTTTGAAAGGACAAGTAACAACAACATTCCTGTTACTCTTCTCTAGCCTTAAGCAAAGAACCTCGTTGTTGTTGTTATGTGCCGTGAAGTTGGACCTGACTCATAGTGACCCCTCCTTGGGTTTCCGAGGCAGTATTACTACAGAAGTAGATTTCCCAACCTTCCTTCTGAGGAGTGGCTGGTGGGTTTGAACACCAGCCTTCTGGTTAGCAGTCAAATGCCTTAAATGTCAGGGACTTGGAAACCCTTGGATGTACCTAAGTCTTGACAATAAACTGCCTATCACAGAGAAAATCCCAGAGAAGTGTCCTGAATCTTACTGGATGCTTTTCCTCTGGAGGGTACTATTTTCTCAACCAGCCGATCCCTACCCACATCTTTAAATCTCTCATGACTATGAGTGCTTCGTCAATGAACTGGGAAGTTAAGGATCTTCAACCAAAGAAAAGAGAGAAGGTCTGAAAGAAGCCAGAAATTCTTAGCATTGGCCTCTCTTAAGTTCTAAGGCCTGGAAATCATTTGCTACCAAGCTGGGACTCTAGGCTTCATTTAAAAAGGGAAATCTGGACTCACAAAGGAGCTCTAATGGTATAGTGGTTGAGGTGTGTGGCTGCTAACCAAAAGGTTGGTGGTTCAAACCCACCAGCTTCTCTGTGAAAGAAAGATGAGGCAGTCTTCTTCTGTAAGGACTTATAGCCTTGGAAACTCAAAGGGGGTCACTATGAGTCAGAATTGACTCAATGGTAGTGAGTTTGGTTTTGAATTGTAGGCCAGGTTGCTGCCAAGAGTTGAAGCCCACAATGTTTTATCCAAAGGGTCCAAGTTCTCCTGATGTAATAGGGTAACAAGATACAATGCCTTCTGGAACAACTAGAAACTGAAAAAAAAAAAAAATTACTTTACAAAGCACTAAAGAAACAGGCAACTTTATTGGTTTGTTTCTGTGATGGAGAACTAGGAAAAGAAGAGCTATCCAATTTTTCATTACAGATAAGCTATTCACATTAAAGGGCTTGAAATATAGTTTGGTTGACCTGATCCAAATTGCAAAAAGCAATGACACATTTTCACCAGCAGAGCTGTGTGATAAAGCACTGGGCTTCAGAGTCCAACAGAGCCCAGTTTGAATCATGGCTCCAACGTTTTTTGACTGTGTGACCTCAGAAAGTACCAAGACTCACTTTTACCATGTGTAAAATGAACTTATTAATCGGGTCAGCTTCAGAGAGTGTACAAAGTCCAATTGATTTAATCCATGTAAAATGCTTAGCAAAAGACTTGGAACATGCTGAATGCTCACTAAAGACTAGACAATGTTGTTGTTGTTGTTATGTGCCATTGAATCGGACCCGACTCATAACGACCCCTTCTTGGCCTTCCGAGGCAGTATCACTACAGAAGTAGATTGCCCAACCTTCCTTCCTTCCAAGGAGTGGCCGGTAGGTTTGAACTGGCAGTCTTCTGGTTAGCAGTCAAGTGTCTTGGGCACTATGCTACCAGAGCTCCCAAAGATTAGCCAGCCAATAGAAGTAGTATTATTGTCTAACAGGTGATTAGCATGTGCATGTTAATCTCTAATTCCTCCCTCGTCAAGGTCTTCCCAGCATATTACCATTTCATGGGGAGAAAAGTTAAAGATAATGATTGATTAGCCTATTGCCTTTCTTTAAAACACAGCTTTCTCTGGCTCTTGGCCCCTTAGTCTGAAGACAGGTCCAAAGAATCAGTGAATGAAAGTCTTAAAAAAAAAAAAAGGAAAGAAATAAAGAAAAAGAACTAACATGTAAGCCAGAGGCAAAGGTGAGGGAAGGTGGTCTGTTTTATCATAAAGAAAAAGCAATTCCAGAGGAAGAGTACAAGTCTCCCAGTTGGAGGTGTGTTGGTTGAAGCCAGAACAGTCATAGCAAGCTGTATACTCTGCTCAACAAAAAGAGGAAAACCACATTTTCCTAGCTGTTTCCTTAAAATTTCTAAGGTAAAGGGAGTCAAAAAAGAACTCATAAAGTGTCTTCTTTATAAAAAAAAAAAAAGCACCATCAAAAGAATGAAAACACAAGCCACATACTGAGTGAAGATGTTTGCAATATTTAAAGCCAACGGTCTGACTTGCATTCAGACTATATAAATGAATTCTACAAATAAGTAAGTAAAAGACAGACAATCCAATGAAAAATAAGGAATAAGAGGCCAACAAACACATGAAAAGCTGCTCAATGTCATTAGCCATTTTTGTTAGAGCCCTTGAATCGCTTCAGACTCACAGTGACCCTACATAAAATAGAAACACTATCTAGTCCTGTTCCATCCTCAAAAGTGTTGCTATAGTTGAGCCCATGATTACAGCCACCATGTCAATCCATCTCATCGATGGCTTCCTCTTTTTCCCTGACCTTCTACTTTACCAAGCATCATGTGCTTCTCCAGGGTCTAGTCCCTCCTGATAATGTGTCCAAAGTACATGAGACAAAGTCTCACCATCCTCACTTATAAGGGGCATTCTGGCTGTACTTCTTCCAAAATAGACTAGCCATTATGCAGATACAAATCAAAACCATAACGTGATATCACCCTATGCCTATTAAATTGGCAATTAACAATAAAAAGAAAACAACAGGTATTGGTGAGAATGTGGAGAAGTTGGAAGTTTTATCCATTGCTGGTGGAAATGCAAAATGGTGCAGCCACTATGGAAAATAGTTTGGCAGTTTCTCAAAAAGAAAAAACATATAACTTCCATATGATCCAGCAATTTGACTCTTGAGATATACACCCAAAGACTTAAAAGCAGTGATGCAAAGAAACACATGTACACCAATGTTCACTGAAGTGCTAGTAACAGTAACCAAAAGGTGGAAACAACCTAAATGCCCATCAACAGATGAATGGATAAACAAAATGTGGCACATACATACAATGGAATACCACTCAACCATAAAAAAAAATGAAGTTCTACAACACGTATAAACCTTGAAAACATAATGCTCAGTGAAAGAAGTTCTACAACATGGATAAAACTTGAAAACATTATGCTCAGTGAAATAAGTCAATCACAAAAGGACAAACATTGTATCACCTCAATTATATGAAATAAAAAGAATAGGCAAATGTAGAGAGACCAAAGTTTGTTAGTGGTTACCAGGGACAAAATGGAGGGCATAAGGGGCAGTCATTGTCTAGGAAGAAGTGAGTTTCTATTTATGGTAATAGAGAATTTGGCACAATTATAGACAAAGATGAATATAATTAACATGATTAATGCAATTGATATCACTGAATTGCACACCTGAAAAATGTTGAATTGGCAAACATTGTGTGATATATTTTTTATAACAATTTATAAAAAACATTTTAATATCATAAAAAATAATAAATGCATGAGATCTCACAAAATAGGAGATCCAAGGCCAAAACATACTACAGTGGGTAAAATTTTAAAATATGACCATATTAAGTATAAAAAAAAAGTACACTTCTAGCAATAACATAGCACTGGAGTGGTACAGCCACTTCAGCACTGTTTGACAGTATAAACTAAAGATAAACACACATACCCCTAAGACCCAACAAGTCCACCTCAAGAATATACCCAACAGAAATGAGCACAGATATACAAAAAGACATTTACAAGAACATTCATAAGCAGCAATATTCAAAATAACCCACACTGGAAACAGGTCGGAAAAATATCCACCAGTAGTAAAATTGGTAGATTGTTCACAGAACGGAATTCTACACCACAATAAAAACAAATGAACAGCTACACATCACAGCATGTATAATAGCACATGTATTAAGACTGAGAAAGAAACAGCCAGACACAAAAGAATATCAACTGTATGATTCCATTTACATAAAGTTCAAAAAATGATCAAACTAAATGTATGATGAAAAGTTACAATGGTGATAATTTCTGGGAAAAAGGGAGGAAAAGAAGTCAGGAGGGGGATAAGATTAGAGAAAATGAATGAGGCTTTTGGGGTGCTAGTAACGTTCTGTTTCTTTACCTAGGTGTTGGTTACATGGATGTGTTCACTTTGTGGTATACGTCATTTCTATTTGTGCATCTGGTACAAATTCATATAATAAAATTCCCACTGTCATTGAGTCAATTCCAACTCATAGCAACCCTATAGGACAGAGAAGAACTTCTCTACAAGGTTTTCAAGGCTGTAAATCTTTACAAAGCAGACTGCTTCATTTTTCTCCTGCAGAGCAGCTGTGGGTTCAAACTGCCGACATTTAGATTAGCAGTTGAATGTTTTAACCGCTGCACCACTAGGGCTCCTATCCATATATAGGAGAAATAGTCTATTCTGTTTTATTTATGTAATCTAGTTGGGGCTAACCAGATGGCTGGTGGTTCAAACCCACCAGCCACTCCTAGGAAGGAAGGCTGGGCTATCACTTCTGTAGTGATACCACCTCAGAAACCAAGGAAGGTTTACTATGAGCCTGATCCAACTCAATGGCAGATATATATTTTTATAGGCGTTCTCGTGGGTAGTGCCTAAGACATTTGACTGCTAACCAGAAGGCTGGCAGTTCAAACCCACCAGCCACTCTTCTCGGAAGGAAGGTTGGGCAATCTACTTCTGTAGTGATAACACCTCGGAAACCCAAGATGGGGTTGCTGTGAATTGGATGTGACTCCACGGCAGTGAGGTGTTTTTTTTTTTTTTTTAAATACAACAAAACAAGAGGACAGCCTCACTTTTAGTATACTGTGAGATTTTACACTTTACCTACCCTTGGTGAACTGGAATGCCAGATATTATTTAGTTTTAAATTTGTTTAGTCAAACAAACAAAAAGACTTGTTTATCTTCACAAAATTAGGATGTGTCACTGGCTACTGAATATTTGACAACATGATATCCTAGACTGGATTGTGATACAGAAAATGGACATTTGTGGGAAAATAGAAGAAATCCAAATATTGCTATATACTCTACAGTTAGTTGATAGTATTTTACTAATGTTAATTTCTTTCAATGAATGCACTATGATTACATAAAATGTCCCTTGGTGGCACAAATGATGAAGTGCTCAGCTGCTGACCAAAAGGCTATTATTTAGAGTCACTCAGAGGGGCCTCAAGAGAAAGGCCTGGTGATCTATTTCCAAAATACCAGCCATTGAAAATCCTGTGGAGCAAAGTCCTTCTCTGGCACAAATGGGTTCACCGTGAATCAGAGTCAACTCGATGGCAACTGCTTCTTTTTCTTTTTTTTTTTTAATACAAGTTGTTAATATTAGGGGAAGCTAGGTGAAGAGCATACAGGAATTCTGTTGTATTTTTGCAACACTTCTGTATATCTACAATTGTTCCAAATTAAAAAGTTCTTTTTAAAAGACTATTTGAAATATAGCTTTTTACTTTCATTACTGTTAACAATGAACATTTCCCATTTACCTACATAATTTTCCTTTACAATATTAGAAAATTATAGAATAAAACTATTATGGTTAGCAAACTTTTAGAAATGAAAAATTCAAAATATATATATAACCTCTGGAGGCAAGGCACAGTGGTTTAATTTGGCTATTAACCAAAAGATCAGGAGTTTGAACTTGCCAGTCACTCTGCAGGAGAAAGATGAGGCAGTTTGCTTCTGTAAAGATTTACAGCCCGGAAACCCTATGGGGCAGTTCTACTCTGTCCTATAGTTTCTCTATGAGTCAGAATTGACTTAATGGCAATGAGTTTGGTTTTTTATATATGTATATGTGTGTGTGTGTGTGTGTGTGTATATATATATATATA
>NW_006921643.1:1294571-1319125 GCF_000298275.1 Orycteropus afer afer
ACCAGCCACTCCTCGGAAGGAGGATGGGGCAATCTACTTCCATAGTGATACTGCCTCAGAAACCCAAGGAGGGGTCGCTATGAGTCGGGTCCAACTCAACAGCACATAACAACAACAACAACAATCTAGTTCGGTCATCACTTAATTGGAAATAAAAAAATACTCAAGAGTCAGAAAAAGGCATTTCCAAGGAAACTTCACAATGCAGAATAGAACATTTGTGCTGCCATCAGGTGAACTGCAGTCACTAAGAGACAGGGACATTGTCCTAGCCTCAACCTTTACAGGTCTGGGAAACCAGAAAAGTGCAAGGGGAACTGGCACAAATAATAAACATATTGGTCACTTAATAAGTACTAGTATTGTTCTAAATGCTTTAAATATAGTAACTCATGTGATCCTTCTCAGCCTCTCCTTCAATTTTCAGATGAGGTAATTTAGCATCCAGGAGCTCTGGTAGCGTAGTGCCTAAGGCACTTGATTGCTAACCAGAAGGCTGGCAGTTCAAACCCACCAGCCACTCCTCGGAAGGAAGGTTGGGCAATCTCCTTCGTAGTGATACTGCCTCGGAAACCCAATGAGGGGTCACTATGAGTCGGGTCTGACTCAACGGCACATAACAACAACAACAATTTAGCATCTAGAGGCTAAACCATCTGTCCAAGGTCACACAGCTAGTAAGAGGTGGAGCTTGATTCTACCCAGGTGGTGTTGCTTCAGGAGCTCTGGTGGCATAGTGCCTAAGGCATTTGACTGCTAACCAGAAAGCTGGCAGTTCAAACCTATCAGCCACTCCTTAGAAGGAAGGTTGGGCAGTCTACTTCCATAGTGATATGGCATCAGAAACCCAAGGAGGGGTCGCTATGAGTTGGATCCAACTCAATGGCAGTGAGTTTGGTTTTTGTTTTAGTGTTGTTTCAATAGTGCCTAAGGCATTTGATTGCTAACCAGAAGGCTGGTGGCTCAAACCCACCAGCCACTCCTTGGAAGGAAGGTTGGGTAATCTACTTCCATAGTGATACTGCCTTGGAAACCCAAAGAGGGGTTACTATGAATCTGACTCAACAGCAGTGAATTTGGTTTTATTTTGGTCAATACTCACACAAGTAACCATCTGCCATACCACCTCCTTAAACTACCTGGTGGTCTGTGAAGAACAGGAAATCCAGCGATCTGCTTTAGCAGAACCATTTGTGCCAACAGTGGGGAGAGAGATGACAGAAGCCAAAGGAGAAGACTCACCATTATAATCACCTACTATGTGTCAGGCAATGGGCTCAGCACTCCCTCTATGTCAAATTTTATTTAATTTTCTCAAGAGCCCTATAAAGTAACCACTATCATTATGTCCTTTTGAGACATGAAGAAAGTGAGGCTCAGAAAAGTTAACTAACTTCACACACAGTTAGTGATGGGCACCAACAGGATCTGAACCTACAAGTCCTTCACTTGAAAGATCAGTAACGTCTCCTAAGTCCTACAAGACAAAATAAGCCCTGACATCATGTGTTTCCATGGAAACTCCAGGGAGCCCGCCACCAATGAAGAGGAGTAGGGGAAGAGGAGTTCAGAAACAAGAAACATATTTTGTATAACATCTGTGTGGTAGCTTCATAAGCCCAGGCCCGATCCAAGTGAAGTAGTTAAGGATAGAGCACTTCTGAAGTGGGGAGGGGTCAGTCAATGTGTGAAGATCCCTACACAAACTAAAGCCCAAGTGAGGCCTGAAGATGCCTGGCCTGGAGCAGTTGTGTGGACATCTATTCTATCCATTCTATAGAATTCCTTCCTTCTTTGCTTTACCAATGCTTTAGGTGTGGCTGATCATCCACCCAGCCACATAGCAGACCACATGACTCAGGCTCTTAAGAGTTCAAGCTCCTTGCCACAATGATTCATCTAGGAATGGATACAGGACCCTCAGAGGTCAGTAAGAGTCCTCTCTGTGTTTGCATACAGATGCTGGAAAAAAAAGGTTCTCTTTTCCACATAACTCTATTTGGAAGGGCTGAGTTAGAACTGCCAGGGAACATCTTCCAAGTCATTTGAGAAAAGGATGTTTGAAAATATAGTCCACATGCCAAAGTAATTGCATCCAAGAGATGAGGAGAAAATGAGAGCAAGTCCTGGATGCAGCCAAGCCTAAGTCCAATGCTGGACTGCCAAATTATTAAGATCAATAACTTGGCTTTGTACTTAGATCAGTCTGGATTGCATTCCATTCACTTGTAACCATGAGAGTCTTAACATAGTAGAGTAATGAACAAGGTATGATACAGGGATAATTGCCAAAACAAGCCATTGAAAACCATCCAGTGTGAAGCTAAGGTCTTAATTATCTCTAAGGAGGTATTCAAACTGGAATAATCCTAAACTGAACCTCCAAAACCATCCTTGCCCATCAGGGAAATGAAGGCAGCACAGTTTCACAAGAAAATTCTATGCAGTCCCCACTCCCAGGTGTGGTAAAAGAATGGGCCAGAACAAAATGCTGGGGCAATACTGTGGGTGTAGATGTGATCTGAAGTGATGAGACAGCCATCACCTTCCAGAACAAACAGCTGTCAGAATGAACACATAGCCAGAAGTCATCTTCTACAAATGCATCTCTACTGTGCAATGAATTGACTCATCTTTAACAAGATTCTCCTGTGGTTTTAATTCCATATGGAACTTAGCCAGTGAGAAAAAAAAAATGGTATTTTACTACCTGTAGATATGTACCCTAACTTCTAAATTCATATCTTCAAATAGGAAGGAGGTTGGCAATAAGAGGAAATTAAATCCATAAATCCACTGATTTATTGCTAGACAAACACACAACTGGCTTTGCGACAGTAAACTCTTTTCAGGTGGCATTTCCCCCAGAGTTGCTGCTGCAAACACAGTGGAAAATCCTGATTTGGAATGAGAAATAATTTCATTTTAATCTTGTTTATCTTCTTGGTCTAGTAATCCCTGGTGGCCAGTGCCCATCTGGCACTTTCTTCTAGGAAAACTGTGGCCCCTGTAGTTTTAAGTTAATTCTGTGGTTGAGTTGTTGGGTTTCTTTCTTTCTTTCTTTCTTTTTTTAATGTATATTTGTAAAATGTTGGGTATTGAAACTTTTTTTTTCCTAAATAAATCTAATAAACCAACAAAGAGTACCATCCATTTCAGGAATATTTTTGAAAGTACAAATAACATGTGGGCAGCCTTTAATAGAGCATATGAAATGCTCTCTAGAAGGGAATTAACAGAGCCCAACAAATTAGTCTAATCTCAAGTGGACCATGATGAAAGTAACTGATTCACCAAAGCAATATGCAATTAGTAATAATATTTTACAATTCTGTAGCTCATATCATCTGAGCATCTTAGGATGTGCTACATGCCTTAATTAATTCTGACAATGTCCTTTAGGGCCCAAATCTCAAACTCTAGCCTACATCAGAATCACAGAGGACATGGTTAAAGAGGCCAGCATTGCCCCCAGAAATTCTGGTTCAGGAAATCTGGCATGGGACTCAGACACCTCACCTCAGCCTCTCCCCCAAAGCGACTATAATCCTGGAGGTCCAGAAATAATATTAAGAAATGCCACCAAAAGAAAGGTATGATTAGTCTCACTACACACATGGACAAGAGCTCAGAATAAATAGGAGCTTGTCACTTGCTCTACAGCAGTTCTGTCCAATAGTGTTTATGATGATGATGGAAATATTCTATAATCTGCACTATCCAACACAGCAGCCACATGTGGCTATTGTGCACTTGGAATATAACTACTATGACTGAGAAATTAAATGTTTAATTTTATTTGATTTCCATTAATTATAATTTAAATGGCCACATGTCTATTGGCTTTTTTATTGGACCATGCAGGTCTAGATGGAATTGGAGCATTTAAGAAAAAATAGAGAGTTAAGTGGATTAGATTACATTCCTTTCCATCACTGGTATATTTCCTGTATCAGGAATATATTTTCTATACAGGATTTCATATTCAAAAGCTGTAGAAGAAATGGCATGCTTTGAGTTATATATTGTGCTTATATAAGTTTTATACATCAGGAAACTGAGGCTCAAAGATGTTACATAATCTACCCAGCATCACAGGGCTGGAGATGACAGAGTCAACATTTGAATACAAGTTCTGTGACTCCAACACCCATGCTGTTTACATTACAACATGCTAAGTCTGCATATGTGTGCCCAACTTAAAAGACAAATTGTCTCTGCTCTTATCCTAAGCTCCTAAGATTTTTCACTATTTTCCACGTATCAATTGGCATCCCTATGGGGGTTCTATAAATAAATATAAACAGTATAACATAAAGAAAAGATATCTACTCATTCAACAAAATCCATTTACTGTGCACCAAGCACAGTTTCGAGTCCCTGAGTGACACAAACGGTTAAGCACTGGACTACTAGCTGAAACGTTGGTGGTTTGAACCCATCCAGAGGCACCCAGGAAGACAGGCCTGGCAATCTACTTCTGAAGGCTCTCAGCTCAATAGTTAACAAGATGTGCGTGCAGACCACTGAACCCAGGATGACACACCCACATACTCTATGGTAATGCATCTCTTAGAGCGGTGGATCATAGAGCCAACATTCAAATTGATGAAGTGCAGGACAAACAGGATTGCATAAATATGAGGGACACGGGGGGTGGTTGATGGGTAGGGAGGGTAGGAGACTAGGTTAGGGTTGGACATGATAAATGGGGAGTGAAGCTAAATGTACATGTAACATTGAATGTAAAACAAGCTCTTAAAATAAAAATAATAAAATTAAAAAAAAGAGAAGTCAGAAAGAGGAGATTGGAACATGTCAGAAGAAAAAAAAAAAAACCTATGGAGTAGTTCCATTCTGCATAGACGGGGTCACCATGAAACAGAAATGACCATGACCAATGGCAACTAAAATCAACAAGCACTGTTTCAGGGACTCATGAATCAAGGGCTTTTGTGGCAAGAACTGATTAGGTAGCATCAACTATAGCCTATCCTAAACCTATAGAGATTGTCACATGATAGTTAAAACCCAGACTCTCAAGTGAACAGATTGAAATCCTACTCTCACCACTTACTAGCTGTGTGACCTTGGTTTTACGACTTACCCTCTCTCAGCCTCAGTTTCCTCTCCTATCAAATGGGGATAATAAAAGGATCTACCTTTCTGGATTGTATAAAGATTAACTGAAATAATATATGTAAAGCACTTAGCACAGTGGAAGCCATGGAAGTACTTAAAATTCAATATTAGTTATTGGGAGTTATTAGTAACAAAATAACAGCCATCCTAATATTGGGTCTGTGGACAAAGCTGGAATGCCTTCCACATGCTTAAAGATGGCACTGTCACATCACTTTCCCTGAAAATCTTTAAAATGCAATAGTATATCACCCTCTACAGATGGCTTCTCAAGCTGACCACTGGCAAGCTCTCACCTGCTTATTGTATACCTTGGCTAGCTGTGTGTGTTCTCCTCTCTTTGCTTCCCTCTCTCCTCCCTCTCTCTCTTTGTGCATGCATGTATAGGTGTGTGAATTTAAACTAAATGTGAGCACCTCCATGTAGGGCATGAAAGCCCCAGATCTCCGCAGGCTCCACCACTTCCTGCTGTCTTCCCTAAGTTTCTACAGTACTACTTGAAGTCATACAGGTGTGTACACTTTCAGCCTCTGACTTAGGTGAAACCTGGAGCAGAGGCAGGGAAACAGCCAACCAGGAGAGATCTCCCCTGAAGGCACACCCAGAAAATGGACTGGATAATTTATGCACTGATACTATCATGTGTGTCACTGATACTGAGGAAATTTTAGCATGTTGCCACAATCACACCTATCAGCCATATGTGCCCATTTCCCCTTCCTTCCTATTAATTTGGAAGAACTGTCATTGTCGTAAGGTGTATAAAATCCTCTCCCCTCCTTGTCTACTAAGGGCATTGCTCCAACAAGACATTCTTCACTTTTCATCAAGTTTCCCTCTCTACTTGGTTATTCTCATTTACAAATGCTGGAATATTGTCTTGTTTTTTTTTTTTTTTTTTTTTAAACTTTATCTATTCCCTTCCAGCTATTTCTTTGCCAAACAAATGCCTTGCCACCAAGTCAATTCAGAATCGTGGCCACCCCATGTTACAGAGTAGAACTGCTCCACAGGGTTTTCTTAGCTGTAATCTTTACAGAAGCAGATCACTAGGCTTGTCTTCTATACAGACACCTGGTAAGTTTGAACTGCCAACCTTCAGGTCAGTAGCCAACTGCAAACCAACTCCCCAAAATACCTGCTGGTTCCAATCTCATCACCTCCTGCCCATGTCCATTATCTTCTGCTCCAAGCAGATGTTCATTCTTCACAGTGAACCAAAGTCACTAGTCATCAATGACTACCAAAGGGCCAAATTCAATATTCAACTCTTAGCCCTTGTCTTTCTTAAACTACCAGCAGCCATTAGGTACCACTGATGACTTCTTCATTCCTGAAATATTTCACTCCCTCTTGATTTTCCTCCTATTTCCCTTGTCACTCTTCAGTCTCTTTACTGCCTCCTCAACTCCTGAACTTCTCACTATTGGAGTGTCCCTTGACTCAGGACTCAGGACTTTTCTCTATCTGCAATTGCTCCCTGGGTAAGCATCTAGTCTAGTGGCTTTAAACAACATCTACATACTGATGACACCCAATTTTTTTATCTCCTCCCTAGACCTCTTCCCTTAATTTCATATTCATTTATCCATCTGCCTGCCTGACATCTCTATTTCAACCTAAATAAAACAAAACTGAAACCCCAATGCACTCCCAATCCTACTAGTCTCCCCCATTTCTATACCTAGCAACTCTATCCCTCCAGCTCCTCAAGCCAGCACCTAAGCATCACCCTTGATTCTCTTCCCCCTATCTCATACCTCTATCTGATCCATCCTCAAATCTTGTCAGTTCTACTTGCAAAGTATATCCAGAATCTTGACCACTTCTCACCATGTCCACCATACCACTTGGCTCAAGCCCTGGAAATCTCTTGCCTAGAGATTTCTCAATAAGCCTCCCTGCTTCCCTACTTGCACCTCTACAGCAGATTCTCAGCACAGGAGCCTTGTTAAAACATACGTTACATCATTTCACTCCTCTGCTCAATAAACCCCATTCACTCACCAGGTCATTCAGAGGAAAAGCCAAAGTTTCCAGGGGCCAACAATATGCTGCAGGATTCGTCCCCTGTTGCTTCCTCTCATCTGTCCATGGCTCCCCACCCCCTATCACTCTGCTCCAGCCACACCAGCCTTCAGCTGCAACAACACATTAGGTACACTTCTGCCTCAGCACCTTTGCATTTACTGTTTTCTCCCCTGAAATGTTCTTCCTTTTGATAGCTGTAGTAGTTAAGGTTGTATGTCAACTTGGCTAGGCCTGGTTGAGTGGCTGGGCAGCTGGTGGTAGTTATTCCCCATGGTGAGATTGGTAATTAATTCCATGGTGGAATCTATTGGAGCAGCTGAGTAGCTGCTTTGGGTATGTGGTCTGCTTCCCATATATAAAAAACAGCTTTGGGAATGGTCTCTAGCTTATGGCATGCTTGAACCTTGCATGTAGCTGTGTCATTGTTCAGTAGCCTACCATGCTCTGCTGACCTTAGGACTTTCAATGGACTTAAACTAATGGCCTGCTGTGTGGTTTGGTAACATCAGGAAAAAACATGTGCCCTTTTACTTGTCAACCTTGGGCTTGGCAGCTTCAGCAGCCAGCAGCTGAGTGAAGAAAAGCCTCTAGCTTCAGTGGGCTGGGAGCAGGAGGAAGAGCTGCAGCCCAAGGTTGAGGGGCTTTCACTCAGCCCCTAGAGCTTGGCACTTTGAACTTGGACTTAAAGCCTCTAAACTGTAAGAGAATAAACTCCTGTTTGTTCAAGCCATCCCATTTGTGGTATAGTCTCGTCAAAGCGGCACTAGGTAACCAGAACAATAGCCAACAAGGCTTACTCCCTCTTTATTGGGATCTTTGTTTAATTAACTCTCATCAATGAGTCCTTCCTTCACTACCTATTGCTAAAAACAATACTCTTCTCTCCCATCCCATAAGCTACTACTCCTAGCATTGCCTCTCTTCCTTTGTTTCTCTCCACAGCATTTATCGCTTATATATTCCCTGTCTTCCTCTGCCCCATTTGGAATATAAGTTGCATGTAAACACAAGGATTCTATTTTTTCATTGATATCTCCTAGTACCTGGCACACAGGAGGCACACTCAGTGAATACTCTGAATAAACACATGGATATAGAACTAAGCTTAACTGCATCATTACAAAATGGGTATTAATTTTGGGTTCTTCATATTTTTCTGTATTTTCCAAATATTCTACGATAAACTTATATGTTCTTTGCAGTCAGTCCTAGTAATAAATGCACTTCACATAATGCTACTTAGTTGTCACTATGTTGCACTGTTCATTTCCATGAAGTTCTTGCCTTCTGTCTTCCTCTTCACTCTTCATTCTGTAAGCTCCCCCAACAATTGGCACAGACCTAATTCCCCCTTGAAATGGAGGTTGTCATGTCTATACATCATCCATCCCACTGGGTCCAAGGACCTCAACAAGAGAGGCCACCCAATGTCATTCTCCACTCCTTTCAGTTAAAAAAAATATAATTCCATCATTTCTGGAAATTTTACAATTTCATCTGAGGATAACAAGGAAAGGTTCTGATATTTCCTAAAGGAACTACATGGCTGGTAGGTTTAAAAAAGGGCTAAGTATAGATAATGCTGGCATCAGGAATTGTGAATAACACTCTACTGACCAGCATGCTTACAAAATGTTTTACTTAAAAATAGTAATGTTGTTGTTGTTGTTATGTGCCGTCGAGTCGGCCCCGACTCATAGCAACCCCTCCTTGGGTTTCTGAGGCAGTTATCACTACGGAAGTAGGATTGCCCAACCTTCCTTCCGAGGAGTGGCTGGTGGGTTTGAACCGCCAGCCATCTGGTTAGCAGGCAAGTGCCTTAGCCACTATGCTACCAGAGCTCCCTAAAAATAGTAATAAAACACTGTTTTGGATGTGGCCTCTGATACTATGCTACCAGAGCTCCCTAAAAATAGTAATAAAACACTGTTTTGGATGTGGCCTCTGATTTATATCAATTAAGTTATCAGTGGAGTAAAAGAATACCTAAAACAATAAATGTGCATAGTTTATTACTTAATGGTTTTACAAAATTCTTCCCCACATGTATCACCTTATTAAGTCTTCTGTACAAATCAGCAAATTAGGTTTTATTATCATTTCTGTTAAGAAGTTGAGGTGACCAAAACAGAAAGGCAATATGACTTCTCAAATATCACAAGGTAGGCACATAGGTAGACAAGGGTGGAGCCAGGATTCAAACCCAGGGCCTATGGATAAAGAAAGCAAAAGGCCATTAAAAAGACAAGAAAGAAAGAAAATACCAAAATGGATGTCAGAAGAGACCCTGAACCTTCCTCTTGAATGGAAAGTAACCAAAGCAAATGGAAGAAATGATGTAAAAGAGCTTAACAGAAGATTTCAAAGGGCAGCTCGAGAAGACAAAGTAAAGTATTTTAAGGAAATGTACAAAGACCTGGAGTTAGAAAATCAAAAGGAAAGAACAAGCTCGGCATTTCTCAAGCTGAAATAAATGAAGAGAAAATTCAAGCCTTGCATTCCAATGTTGAAGCATACTATAGGCAAAATATTTATTGATGCAGGAAGCACAGAAAGAAGATGGAAGGAATACACAGAATCACTGTACCAAAAGGAACTGGTTGACCTTCAATGATTTCAGGAGGTAGCATATGATTAAGAGCCAATGGTACTGAAAGAAGTCCAAGCTGAAGGCATTGGAAAAAACAAGACTCCAGGAACTGACAGAATACCAACTGAAACGTTACAACAAACAGTAGCAATGCTGGAAGCACTCCCTTGTCTACACCAAGAAATTTGGAAGACAGCTACCTGGCCAACTGACTAGAGGAGATACATTATTTGCACCCATTCCAAAGAATGATGAACCAACAGAATGTGGAAATTATCAGACAGCATCATTAAAATCACATGCAAGTAAAATTTGCTGAAGATAACTAAAACCTGGTTATAGTAGTATACTAACAGGGAACTTCCAGAAATTCAAGCTGGATTCAGAAGAGGACATGGAACAAGGGATTTCATTGTTGATGTCAAATGGATCTTGGCTGAAAACAATGAACACCAGAAAGATGCTTACCTGTGTTTGATTGAATATGCAAAGGCATTCAACTATTGAATCATAACAAATTATGAATAACATTGTGAAGAATAGGAATTATAGAACACTTAACTGTACTTATGAGGAACCTGTACATAGACCAATGGCCAGCATTTGAACAGAATAAGAGGATATTGCATGGCTTAAAATCAAGAAAAGTGTGTGTCAGGGTTGTATCCTTTCACCTTACTTACGCAATTTGTATGCTAAGCAAATGATCCAAGAAGGTGGACTATATGAAAAAGAACACAGCATCCGGATTGGAGGAAGGCTCATTAACAAACTGCAATATGCAGATGACACAATCTTGCTTGATAAAAGTGAAGATGACCTGAAACACTTACTGATGAAGACCAAAGACTACAGCCTTCAATTGGATTACACCTGAACATAAAGAAACAAAAACCCTCACAACTGGACCAATAAGCAACATCATGATACATGGAAAAAAGATTGAAGTTTTCAAGGATTTCATTTTGCTTGGATCCACAATCAATGCCCAAGAAAGCAGCAGTCAAGACATTAAACAATGTATTGTATTGGGCAAATCTGTTCTGAAAGACTCCTTTAAAATATTAAACAACAAAGATATCACTTTGAAGGCTAAAGTGCACCTGACCCAAGCCATGGTATTTTCAATAGCCTCATATCATGTGAGAGCTGGACAGTGAATAAGGAGGACCTCAGAAGAACTGATGCATATGAATTATGCTGTTGGTGAGGAATGTTAATGTACTATGGGCTGCTAGAAGAATAAACATATTTATCTTGGAGGAAGTATAGCCAGAATGTTCCTTAGAAACAAGAATGGCCATATGTCATCTCACCTACTTTGGTCTTTTTGTCAGAAGGGATCAGTCCCTGGAAAAGGACATGCTTGGTAAAGTAGAGGGTTTGTGAAAAAGGGGAAGACCCTCAACAAGATGGATTCACACAGTGGCTGTGACGATGGGCTCAAGCAAAGTAATGACTGTGAGGATGGTGCAGTGTTTCATTCTGCTGTACATAAGGTTGCTATGAGTTAGAACTGATTCAATGGCACCTAACAACAATAACAACATGCTGAGTTAAAGGACATGATCTCAAATTTTGAGCAGAGTGGCAAGAAAGGGTGCCCAGGCAATCGAGAAGCTTTGGTGGACAATGACAAACTGTGGTGTGGCTGACTGAACACGAACTAAAGGGAGAGCTCAGCTGCGAAATTGTGCTCTTGGCTCTGCCTATAAGCATCACTGTTTGACAAGTGTTGCCCAGTGAATCGGTGGATGGAAAGGCTTTCCTGCTGGCCTGACACTAATGCAGACCTCATAAGTAAATAGCTCTCATCTGTGACAAGCACAGATAAATCCCAGTTTAGGGCACTCCTCTGGAAGTGCTGGTGGAGGTGTCCTGACTCACCACTATTATAATTCATCATCCCAGAGAGACAGGTTAAAAGGTGCATTCAACACCACGCAGAATCCTGACAAAGGCTCACATAGGCAGGGACTGGGGAGCTGGGATTTGACAAAGCACAAAAATTGGAGGCCAGAGACCTCCACAGCAGGCTGCCTGACATGAGGCTGTCCAAGCCATTCAGTGAAAGGGTGAGTGGCACAGCCAACCCTGATGAACCTTTAATGCACTTTGCTTAATGAAGAAGTTTAGCCTGAGTGAAGTTCAGGAACAGACAAAAGAAGAGAATATGTACATAGATATACATAAACATAGTCTCACATACATATACATGGTGCAAATGGTTGATATGCTCAGCTGCTAATTGAAAGGTTGGAGGTTCAAGTCCACCCAGAGGCACCTCAAAAGAATAGCCTGGTGAGGTACTTCTGAAAAAATCACCTATTGAGAATTCTGTGGAGCACAGTTCTACTCTGACACACATGAGGTCACCATGAGTCAGAACAGACTCTACAGCAACTGTTTTTTTCATTAAGGCTGATCATCAGAACATGTCTACCTTGGAATAACAGAGTAAACTATGATCTATTCACTCAACTATATATAATGCATCCTTTAAAAAAGATGCCTCCAAAGTTTTTGAAATAATAAGAGAAATTCTTCATGAAATTACAAGTGAAAAAAAATCAGGATATAGGTTTTTAAGTGTACAAAACAGGAAAATGGTGAAAGCAAATACAAAAATAATTTTTAACAGTGGTTATCACTATCATTTAGCTAAAAGTTGTGTCATGGAAGTGAGTTCAGTTTCAGACTTGAAGGAGGTCTAAGGGCCATAGTCTCTGGGGTAGGTCTGGTCTTTATGATTTTGAGTTCTGTTCTACATTTTTCTCCCACTCTATCTGGGACCTCCTAGAAAGGTGATCCCTTTCAGAGAAGTCAGCAGTGGTAGCTGAGCACCCTATAGTTCCTCTGATCTCAGGTCATGAAGGCTGAGGTTCACATGGTCTATTATAGTCTTTTGGATTCATTGCTTCCTTGCATATTTGATTTTCTTCACTCATCTCTGCTCCAGTCAGGGAAAAACCAATAGCTGCACCTTAGATACAACTCACAAGTTGTGAAGACCTCAGTTGCTACCCACCAAAGTAAGATGTAGAACACTGCCTTTTTGGTTTATGTTAGGTCAATTGACCCTAGTGTCCCCTGAAATTAGACAAGCCTATGAGGTGAACAGTAACACCAGGGAGGTATGCACTCATTTGAACAATCAACCACATGAGATCAAAAGGGTAGCATTTGCCCAGAAAAAAAGTTCAGAAGTCAGAAAGGAATAGGAAAGAAAGACAGATGGAAATGGTAAACACAGGGAGGAAGTGGAAAGAATACTGTTACACTGTGGGGATTGCAATCAATGTTACAGAACAAAATGTGTATGAATCAGTGGGTGGAAAACCAATTTGCTCTATAAACTTTCACCCAAATCACAGAGTTTTTTTAAAAAAAGAGTGATTATCATAGGTGATGAGTAATGTTTTCTTTTTTAAATAGAAATCCTATTCATCCTTCACTCATGTCTGCCAGTGAAACTGAAATCTGCTAATTTAAAATAATTATGGTATATATATATATATATATATATATATATATATATATAGACACACACACACACACACACACACAAACCATATACATACATATATATGTATATATACAACACATGCCACTTCAACATTCTTCACAATTTAGTAACATTAACTTATGTTTATCATGTTGTTTATCACTTTTATGTTCTCAAATGTTTCCATCATACTTAACAGAAGTTCAGTGTCTTCCAAGCATTGAGATCTCTGTTCCCCCTTCCTTAAGCTGTTCTATAACAAGCACAAATTGTTTTAATAATGACAAATAGTCTAATTTTATTTTAAGAAAACTGTAAGATGTGCCTCCATTTTGAGGGAAGAAAGGTGGGTCCCTTCAGGCCTAATAAAGTATTTGGTACAAGATAGGCTCTCAAATCCTTCAGGAATAGGGAGTGGGGACAGGAGGAAAAGCAGGAAGAGAGTCGGTAAAATTTATGGAAGAAGTTGTGAGGCACAAACATGGGCAGACTCAAGTTTGTCAGACCTTTGTCCTGCCTTACCTAGAGAGGTCAGTGGATGCTTTTGCATTGAGGTACAAAAGGAGGACTTCTGTGCATACTTAATTTTAGTGAAAACAGAAAAATCAAGTGAGACAGAAAAAATACAGCTAGGACAGACAGTGGAAAACTTTCAGCAGAAAAGAGCAAGGTGTAGTTTCAAAGCCTCATCAAGAAAGAAAATGCAGCCAGAAAAATACAATTAAGAAAACATACTTCAAGGTGGCTCATAGAAACACCCATGGAGTCAGACAAATTTCAGCTCTGGTGGCCTATTGCTTAAGGCATTTGACTGCTAATCAGAAGGCTGGTGGTTCAAAGCCACCAGACCACTCCTCGGAAGGAAGGTTGGGCAATCTACTTCCGTAGCGATACTGCCTGGGAAACCCAAGGAGGGGTTGCTATGAGTCGGATATGACTCAACGGCAGTGAGTTTGGTTTGGTTTATACACTAGCTGTGGGACTTTGGGCAAGTCACTTAAGTGCTCTCTAGTTCCTTTACAAATCTCTTGCCTTTTTCTCCATGACTTCTCTGGTAGTGAGGATTTTCTTATAGCCTTTGATCCCCATAGGAGCTCTGGTAGCCTAGTGCCTAAGGCATCTGACTGCTAACCAGATGGCCGGCAGTTCAAAGCCACCAGCCACTCCTTGGAAGGAAGGCTGGGCAATCTACTTCCATAGAGCTACCCACCTCAGAAATGCAAGGAGGGGTCACTATGAGTTGGATCCAACTCGATGGCAGTGAGTTTGGTTTTTTTTGTTTGTTTGTTTGTTTTTTTTGATCCCTATAGTTATCCATGGATTTTGCTGACCCATTACTGATTGATGTAACTAAAAGCAATTTACCAGCCAAGAAGCATATGTGAAAATCCTACTATATGCACCTGGGTCAGCTGGAAGAGAGATTATTTAGGCCAGGACAACAAGTGGTCATGTTTTCTGCCAACACCAGCTGTAAGCTCCCTCAGAAGCAGGAATAGCTCCACAAGAAACTACTTTACCTCTACTATCAGTTCCCTATGATATAGTCTGGAACATCCAGGAAATACTGAAGTATTTATCTATCTCCTCATCTCCTTTTTCTTGGGCATGGTTGAAACTATTAGGAACTTTATTAGCAAACACACTTAAGTATTTTATCTTTTTTTTTTAAGTGTTCTCATTTTTGGCAAGCACCATTTGGAAGAAAGAAAAATCATACAATTCACTAAACTTACGCTGGCAAGATTATAAGATTATTCTGTGCCTTACACAATTGCTTGTACATAAAGAGCCAATCTAGAGAATAATAGAAACTCAGCTGGCTTCAGTTCTATATTTTCACACCTCCAGATTCACAAATTTTCCCTAAACAGTACTGCTTCAGAGCCATAGGGAAATAATCTAAATGGTGGGAGGATGGCAAGGGCTCTAAGTGTGGTGATTGACATCCACGAGCCTACTCTAGGTGGCCCATAATGCTGAGGGTCCTGACATGACTGAAACAATATCCTTCCAACCGTTATAAAATTGAATTGGCTCTTGAAGACACATCTTACAACTGACCTAAACTTACTACCAAATAATACTGTAGGACCTAAAAACAGACTTCCAGAAATTTAGGAAATGAGAATCAGGATGTGAAAAGGAGAAAATCCTTACATTAAATAATTTTGAACAGGTAAATTATGTGAGAGCATGCATATTGTACGAGATTCCCTCACTTTACAAAAGGAATTAACTTTGAGGTTCATTTAAAATAGCTTTAGACCCTACTAAAAGTCTAATTAAATATAGGTTATTTCCCATGAATAAGGCACATAGCCACATACTACAAATAGTTTCAGGAGTTTGGTACAACCTCTAAAGTGCCTATGAATTTTCAAATGCATGAACATTCATGACTCAGGTTAAGGTCCTCAACTTAAAATAGTGCATCTCTTGCTTCCCACACCTGATACACCATCCTGAAATATAAAAATGGTGGGGGTGGGTGATAAGGATGGGTTGTGCCAGTAATTTTCACCATTGTACTTTCATAGTCTTGAATTGGTACAGGGATGACAGAGGTCAGTGCTCAGTAAATTCTGGTTGAAAATATTGTTATTAAATCATGAAACAGAAATGTCAAGAAGAGCAAAGAAAATGAAAGTTGAAGAATCAAAGCCTTTACACATTGAAAATTGAACAGTAAACTGAAAAAAAATTATTGAAATATTTCACATCCACAAGAAACTAGATTTTGACATTCAAAGGCTTGAATTGAATCCATATCTAACATTAAAAGTAAGGAAAGGAACAATGTTCTATCCCTGCACCTTTCACTGCACCTAACACAGGTTTGGCACATGGAAGTTTTGCAATAAACCCTTGACAGCAGTACATAAGCCCTGTTCCAGCTATATTTTCTCTGTAGTATCTTAGACTTCCCAGGACTCTGGCCTGAAAAGAAGGCCCTGAAAAGGCAGGCACATACATACTTTAACAAGTTCAGCAGTTTAAAGTCTTCCCAGTGAGATATATGCCTAGTTGTGTAGGGCTAGGGGACAGGAACTGTAGAATGTGTGAGGCAGTCAGAAATAGGATTCTTACAGTGGAAAGAAATTTTGAACGTTCCATAGAAGTCACTGTGGTGAAGTCTGTGAAACTGAAGACCAGTAGTGCTGATGAGTGAAACAGCCTTTACCCTTATGAGTGAGCAAGGACAATTGCCTTTGTTGACTGCTCTGAGCCAATTGGTCCATGGAAAGCATTATTGCTGGAAACCACCATTTGCTACATGAGTACCACCAGGATAGCCTCTCTCCAGAGAAGCAGGGGGAGATCTTGACTAACCTAAGGGACCCAGACTTCTCCTGAGCTCAAAGGCAGATGAATAGCTGTGTGACCTCAACAAGCAATTTAACATTTCTGTGCCTCAGCTTCCCCCTCTGCCTGTAGAGGCCATGATTTTAACAATATTATATGGTTGTTAGGCACCCTGCTGGTGCAGTGTTTAAGCACTTGACTGTTAACCAAAAGGTCAGAGGTTCAAATGCATGATCCACTCTGTAGGAGAAAGATGTTGCCATCTGCTTCTATAAAGATTTACAGCTTTGGAAACCCTATGGGACAGCTCTACTCTGTCCTAAAGGGTGGCTATGAGTTAGAATCAATTGCTGGCAATGAGTTTGGGTTTTGGATTATGTGGTTGTGGAAGAGTCACTGTGACCAGGCTAGAGAAGCACTTAGCTGAGTACCTGGCCACAGGAAGTGCTTGACAAATTTTAGCAGATATGTTTACTATGATCATTAGTCACATAGACCCCTCCCATCATCTACTGTACTCCACCTTATGTTAATGCTGCTTACTAATCACTTAATTATGATCTTCACTATAAAAACAGGCTTCTTCACTTTAGGCTGCTCCCAGTCTTATCACCTTTGTGCCCAGCTAAAATCCAGTTCCTCCAAGAAAACATCTTCAACCAAGGCAACCTAAGGGACCCAGAGTTCTCCTGAGCTCAAAGGCAAATGTAATATCAGCTAACAGAGCTCAAGCTACAGGGATTGTTCAGGAACTATAGTCCTTCCTTGCACATGCTTCTCCCAAGACCTTGTGACAGTCCTAACAATGTGTTAATGGAAGGAAACAGAGATCTGAACAGATCTTACTACTGTAAATCTTATGTACACACATAAGTACATGGGTATGTGTGTACATAAGATTTACAGTAGTAAGATCTGTTCAGATCTCTGTTTCCTTCCATTCTACTTTCCCCTGTCACATTCCACCTTGTACCAGGTGGCACTGCAATGCATCTGTGGAATCCAGCTAAGAGGAATTAAGTGGAGATATATTTAGGATGGGTTAATGTAATATGTGGTCACTTCTATGCACAGCTAAAATTACTACTAGCCATAGTGGTATGAGGATGGCTTTCAGAAATGGTCTTGCTCATTTATGTGTTATGGTAACACATAAGAACAGGACCAGAAGTCATATCATGGTGTGAACATGCCCCACAGCACCCAGCACCAGAAGTACATGGGTATGGAGATGAAACAAGATTTGAAACATATGGACCTAGAATTGAAACTATAGAATATCCTTCCAGTAATCAGACATGTAAAATTGTAAAGCAGAGGATTAGCGCTTGTTGAAACCTGTTCAAAATGAAGCACTCTCCCAGTAAGAATAGCCTCGATAATTCAGTCCTCATGCTTTGTTCCTGTATGTTTTTATGGGAACCACATGATATAGAATGAATTAGAATCCCTGTGTTTGTGGGACACAACATTACAAAGAATGAGTACATCTGTGTGTGAAGTTGTGTGCTTGATGCATCCAGTGATCAAAAATGAAAACAATTTCATCAACCGTGCTAGAGGAAAGACTAAATTATCTTTCAAATCTCTCTGTAGCAGATCATAAAAAATGAATGTCACGTAAAGAGGCAACCAAAGAGCATGCAGCCAAAAACATGGCAGGGAAAATTTATTATAGAGGTATGTCAGACAGTTAATTTACAATATAAATATGTTATTTTCTGGATTGTGTCACATTTGTAGTATGTGTCAGCTTTTAAATTTCATAATTTTGTGATTATTTTCTTAGCTTAAACAGGAAATAGTTTTATTTCTGAATTTGCATTCATAATTCTATACTCTTTTTTCACAGAGAGTCCCTACATTGTAAGAAAGAAAAAAAAAAAAAAAAAGGTAGTAGTGGTTCAATAATAGAATTCTCACCTTCCATGCAAGAAATAAAGGTTCGATGCCCAGTCAGTCACCTCAAGCACAGCTACCACATATCTGTCAGTGAAGGCATGCATGTTGTTATGCTGCTGGTTTGAGTAGAGCTTTCAGATTAAAACAGACAAGGAAGAAAGGTGTGATGATCTATTTCTGAAATCAGCCAATGAAAACCCTATGGATCACAAAGGTCTGATCCCACTGTGCACAGAGTTGCCATGAGTCGGGGCTTACTCAACTCAACAACAGCAACACTGCATACTTCAGGCCCCACAAAACCTGTGATCCACCAATGTGCTGGCTATTGCAGATGTCTGAGTTTTCTGCTGTCTCTTAAAAATCAAGAGGTCTTAGAAAATGTGCCTACATAGAAACTTTAGGCAGAACCTCTCAGTTGTCAACACAGCTTTGGGGTCACCCTGACCTATACCCTTATCCAACTCTAAAACTTAGTGACTGTTTATCTAATGACTTTGAGCCTCAGCATCCTTGGATGTAAAATGGGGATAGTTCTGTTTACTTCATATGTCACTTTACATATTCAGTCCTAAAGGAATATTTGCTGTGTTTCCAAGTGCTGCATGGTAGGAGCTAGAGATACAGTGATAAGCCAAAATAACATAAAGACAAGGTCCTTGCTCTTGTGGAGCATACAGACTGGAAGGAAATCAGGCTCTTGTTGAATAACCAAACAAATGACGTGAGAGCCCATCCCTTTAACATTGTTTTCTCTAAAATGTTTTATAACAACCAAACAATGTACATATAGATGACCCACAAGAGCACAGTTTTTCTGTGAGAGCTACTTACACTCTCAGCCAGGGAGAGCAAGCTTAGCTCACTGTGTAGCTAAAGCTCTCAGCCAGTAAGCCTTCTACCACAGTATCTTGAGTTGATTATATTCTGCAGTGTGCAATTTACTCTACTGTGGCCTCTCTTTCTACCATTTAGTTTGTGTTCCAGTCAACAGTTTTTACTCATTGTGGGTAACACCCTTCATGGTTGGCAAAAAGTGTGCGGCAGACGGAGACTCTGGCATGGGATGCTAAAATGCAAGTTTTACAGAGAAAACCTTCCACTACACATAAATCCAAGACCAGCAGACCTTTAGGGACTGGTGAATACCTTGGTCTCTTAAAGAAGGCTTCATAAAAACTGCTGCAGGCTGGGTGGACTGTCAACTGTCAGAAACAGGGGTTGGAGTAAAGCACAGATGGAAGCCTGGCATGGCCTCTGGGGTTTACATTAAGAGGTGACCATCCACTTCTGAAGACTAGAATACAGCACTGCAGGGGCTCAGCTGCTGTGACCCTGCACAGTGCTGAGTCAGTGAGCACTTTCATTTCCAGGAACACATCCTCCACTAAACGAAGTACGCATTTATATAATGACAAAATGAGATAAGTGTTCAAAAGAACTGGAACACGGTGCTATGAGCCATGAAGATTAAAATGATAATATACATAAAGTGCTGAGCACAGTACCTGGAAGTTAGTAAATGCTCAACAAACAATACCTGTTAGAATTCTTATTATCTCCCCTGCTGATCTTTAAACTACTACAGAGCAGAGGTAATGTCATGGGGTTCTTTTTATTCTTAACTGGACTTCAGCCAATGCAGGGCACACAATCGTGCTAAAAAGACATCACTTGATTAATTCTACCAAGTTTTTTCAGATACACGAAAAGCCCTCTGAGGAAGCTGACTGACTCACAGGTTGCCTGATTCCTATCTGTACAAGTCATTTGCCTATGAGATCTCAGACCCATTCCCTGTTCTTCCTCCATTCTGCTCCATATCAGAGGGAAAGACATTTCTTAGACCCCTTTGACCTCTGGCTGCAACAAGGTGGTTTGGTCCAACAGGAGATACTGGAGGGGAGGAAGCTGGGAGAAGCTAGGGTGTCTCTCCCCACCTGCTCCTGCTTTGAGTGGCATCTCAACAATGATTGTGTCTCTTCCATGCCCCAGTTCCTGAGGATAGCCCTCTGTACATTACTAGTTTAGGCTGGGCAGCCTCTGCCAAGGGTTCAACACCAACTAGAAGGCTCTGGCTCATGACATCCTGTAAATCCACCTCTCACCATGTGTCCTCCAGCCCACGAGTGGCAGCAGTTTCCTGATCCTCAGTTCTTCCATCTCCTATTAACCAATCCCTTATATTGAATTCTCTCCATCAAAAATACCTAGAGTGTTTTGTATTTTCCTGAATGGACCCTGACCAATCCACCATGTGAAGAAGAATTTTTATACAACCATTCAATAGCATGCTCCATAGTCATTAGAAACATTAATTTTTATCTAAACGTACTGACATATAAAAATGAGTGATGGTTATAGTTAAGAGAACAAAAAAATTGTGAAGGAGTGTTATACACAGGAAATATATGCATTAAATAAAATAACTGTAACAACATACATAAATTTTGGCTGTGGTTATCTCCAGGTGGTGAGATTATGGATCTTTTCCTTCTTTGTGCTTTCCTAAATATTCTGATTCTTTTATACTAAATATAGCTTATTTTATATCCCAACAACAACAACCAACAAAAAAAAAGCCAATTTTATTTTAGGGGAAAAAAAATTCATCTAAAAGAAGATAGCTCTTCAGGAAGCAATAAAGGATCATCTATTCCACTGCCATCTATCTTTCTCCCCTGCAATATCAGAGACTACTAAGGAAAAAGAGTTTCTAATCTGTTCCTAGCACAAGGAAAGGGGGAAATGGAGAGCCCACAGGAAGAGGGGGTGAAAATGAAAAAGAAGGCTGGCAGAGAATTGCTGAAGTTCCTGCTCAGAGTAACAGAAAGCACATACCAGCTCTGCAGGCTTCTCCTGGTAACCTCAGGCTGGTCTTAAAGGCTTTGGCCTCAACAACCACTTCTCTCCTGACCTACTTCAGCTCAAACAAGAACAAATATCTCCTCTGGGAAGCCTTCCCTGACCCTCTCAGCCAGTTGCTGCTACTCTCCCCCATGTGCCTGTTCCTTTTCCTCTTTGGGCTAGTAACCACAATATAAGTGTTTGCTAAATAAACAGGTCTGCTGTCATTGACTCATTATGTTAACACATGATTTTCACTGACTATAATTATTTATTTATAACAAACTCACAAATGATTCCAAACCTTGGTTCTGACATTTAAAATTTGTGTCCTTGAAGAGATTACTTATTTTCACTGAGGTGTAAATTAAGGCTAAAAGAACAAAAACAAAAAAGCAAACTCGCTGCCATCGAGTCACTTAAGACTCATATCAACCCCTCCTTGGGTTTCCAAGGTCGTATCTCTATGGAAGTAGATTGCCCAGTCTTCCTTCCAAGGAGTGGCTGGTGTGTTTGAACCACCAGCCTTCTGCTTAGCAGTCAAATGTCTTAGGCAGAGAGCTCCCACATTAAGGCTAAAGGCACTTATTACATGGGATTATTATGAGGATTAAATAAGAAAATTTTTGTGAAGTGTCCAATATCATGTCTGATAAATAGTAAGTACTTAATCTCCTCCATATATCCAACCTCCAAAAGAAGAGCTGATTCATTGTAAGTACTCTGTAAATATTTGTTGTTCAATGTCCCCTTTTACACATACACATCATTAATCTAATCATCAGGAAACCCATACCTGAAAATGCCTGCCATGTCCCAATGTCATTAAATATTCTACAGTGTCAGTTTAGTGGCTGCCTAGTATCATGGTGTATGTTTGTGCCCTAAATTACTCGGTTCATCTGAATTAATTAGGTTGTACCACCTGACAAAAGTTATCTTCCATTTCCATCCCCAAACTAGAAAAATCAGGTACTCAGGTATTTGAAAACGTTGAGACCCTTCATCATTTGGCGTGTAGTTGCATCAATATGCCAGTTCTTTAGGGTACTTCTTTTTCAAAGGAATCTTAGACATATCTCATTTCAAAATAGGCCTGGAAATCCCTTAGGATATGGTTCAATATTCTAACTCAGCTCCCCTACATCTCTAGCAGCAGGGCTTCCCTGAAAGAGTTTATAATACCAGGCTTCACAAGGCAGCCTCCTGTCAGAGTTGTGGGGAAGTAGGAGAAGGAATGTTAACAGATTCCAGAAACTGGGATTGGATCATGACCTTAGAGGGTCATTTATCCTCTCCAGTTGTGTCCCTGAAGCCCCCAAATGAGAGCATCACACCTCATCCAAGAGATCCTTTCTCCAGTAGGGCTTGAGAATAAAATAGAAAATCCCAGTCCCTCTGGAGAATCATGCCATAAACATTCAAAGTCCTTTACTGCCACATCAGTGAGGAAGGGAGCCCCTGGGTAGTACAAATGGTTAACATGTTCAACTGTCAATCAAAAGGTTGGAGGTTCAAGTACACACAGAGGCACCTCAGAATAAAGGTCTGGATCTATTTCTGAAAAATTAGACATTGAAAACCCTATGGTAGAGGTGGAGACAAGACAGCATCATGCTGACACACTCCGCCCAATCCTTCTACAACAAAGACCTGGAAAAAATGAGAGAAACAGATAGATCAAGGAAATTCTGAGCATCAAATGAGAGGACAGAGAATTAGATTGAGTGCTGATTAGAAAGGGAGACAGAGTGAAGACAGTGATTGAGGAAAGCCAGATGTAGCGTAGCCATTTTAAGTCACAGAGACATCTTACAGGGACCAGGAGAAATCAAATTAATGTAATCCACACAGCAAAATAAAGACAGTATAGACAGATCTGGCAGAAATCCAGGTAAACAGAAAATGTACTGGAGCTGGGGAGAGGAAAGTGTAAATAAATGAGTTAGACTTCCAGTAGTACAGGCAGCAATGGAACAAGGAAGGAGCCAGAGAAACGGAATGTAACAATTCACCACTGTAAACACTAGTCACCTTGGCTGAGAAGCCAGATGAGGGGAAAAGCCTGTCTTGGGGCAGCTGAAGAAGCCAGACACAGGTGGCCTCTCACGTGATTGAATCTGGGCAAGAGCTGGATAAATGGCTGTGTATGCCCAGAAGGGCACCAAATCGACACCAATGAATAGCAACTATAGAACTGCATTCTACACCCTATCACAACTCCCCAGAGGCTACAAGTGAAACTTCGTCCCACCCTCACCAACCTGGTGGCAAGGAAGAGCCACCCCCACCAACCTGGTGGTGAGGGAAGTCCCACCACCACCAGCCAAGATCCCCAGTCACTTCCACAGAAGCCCAGCCACCTCTAGCAATATACTGCAAGCAGAGAGAGCAGGGGCTGCAGGTCTCCCTCCCGGTACTTGTGTCACTGACTGATTTTTCTCACACTGAATGAAAAAGGCACACCCCTGCTACCTCCTCTCTCAGAGGTGCCCACTCAGGACAAACACCTCCCACCTCCAAAGGAACATGATCCAGTGGATCAGTGAATTGTGCTTGCTCCCAGGACTGTTGGCTGACTATAAAAGTCCCTTCTCCTTTGCTTTTTCTTTTTTCCTCCCATTTTTCTCCTCATCTTCCTTGCTTTTTTCTCTTTTCCAAATTTTCTTCCTTTTTATTTGTTCATCTCTCCTTCTTCATCTCCTTCTTCTTTTATTTTACCCATCTCTTTTCTCATGCACTCTCCCTTTTTCTTCTTCCATTTTTGTCCCTGTTTTTGTTTTTGTTTGTTTTCCCATCGCATCCAATGAAAGGAGGACATTCAGTCTCCACTAGTCATCCACATCTACTGCACTGACCATCTCACCCAACAAGCAAGCACCACCAACACGTTCTGCACCATTGGATCAATGACAGATGGTGGACAACATCTGCCCATCCCATCCACAACTCCTCTTCATGACAAATGGAGACTACATCCATATTCCCACCAGTTACTCTACTAACCCAAAGAGAGCTGGGGGGCACCCAGTGCTACCATGATAACAAAAGAAGCATGCCTGTCCACCCATCTACACATACTGAAACAAAGCAAAACAAAAGAAAACAGGGTGAAACAAATCAACACACAATCAAAAATATAAAAACAACAACTTCAAAATGTCTCTCAGACAGCAGACAACTTAAAACAAATAAACAGTGCAAGATAATGGAAGTAAATGATCAAAATGA
>NW_006921643.1:1319375-1323824 GCF_000298275.1 Orycteropus afer afer
CAGCTTTCTGATTAGCAGTCAAATCCATGAAGAACTAGGAATATTCCCTGAGGAAGAACAGGTAATACAACTAATGATAAGGAATTCAAAAGATACATAGATAGGACCTTCCAAGAGCTCAAGGAAACCATAAACAAAAGCAAAGCAAAGATGGATAATACCCTTGAAAAATTCAGGAAAATAATAAGAGAGCAAAATGACAAAATAAATTAAAAAAAAAAAAAACGTCACTGCCATTGAGTTGGAGCCAACTCATAACAACCCCTCCTTGTGTTTCTGAGGCAGAAAAAGAATTCTGAAAACTAAAATAAGCTTACAAAATGGAAAATAAAAGCTTACAAAATGGAAAATAGAAGCTTACAAAATGGAAAATCTCTATGAAAGTAGATTGCCCAATCTTTCTTCCAAGGAGTGGCTGGTGGGTTCAAACCACTAGCCTTCTGCTTAGCAGTTAAATGCCTTAGGCACTACGCCACCAGAGAAATCATACAAAAATAGCAATTAGAAATCCAGAAGATGAACACTAAAATTATGGAGACAGATAACACACTGGAAGGAAAAAAGAGTAGAACTGAATTGGGTAAAGAATGTATTACCTAGCTAGAAGATAAATCCCTTGATACCAGCTTATATAAGGACAAGTCAGAAAAAAGAATGAAGAAAACCTAAAAGTTATATGGGATGATATCAAAAGAAATAACATACATCTGATGGGAATTCCAGAACAAAAGGAAGGAAAGAAAAAAAAAAAAAAAACATAGAAAAAATTGTTGAAGACTTGCTAGCAGAAAATTTCCCCACTGTGGTAGTTAAGATTATATGTCAACTTGGCTAGGCCTGGTTTTGAGTGGCTGGGCAGCTGGTGGTAGTTATTCTCCTTGATGAGACTGGCAATCAACTCCATGGTAGAATGTGCCATGAGCAGTTGAGTAGTTGCTTTAGTGATGTAGTATGCTTCCAGTATACAAGAAGAAGCTTTAGGAATGGTCTCTAGCTTTTTGGCATGCTTGAACTCTGCATGTAGCCAAGTCATTGTTCAGTAGCCTGCCATGCCATGCCAATCTTGGGACTTTTTCTGGACTTGAATTAGTGGCCTCCCATGTTGTTTCATAATATTAGGACTGTGTCTTTTTATTTATTGACCTTGGCTTTTTTCAGCCTCAGCAGTAAGCAGCTGTCTGAGTGAACAAAAGCCTCTAGCTTCAGTGGGCCAGAGGCTGAACCCCAAGGCTGAAGGGCTTTCACTCAGCCCCTAGAGCCTGGCACTTTGAACTTGGACTTCTAGACTCCAAGATTGTAAGAGAATAAACTCCTGTTTGTTAAAGCCATCCCATTTGGTATTTCTGTTAGAGTGGCACTAGATAATCAAAACACCCGCTATCGAGAAACATGAAAAGGTATCCATCCAAGCAGCTCAACTAATCCCATACAGGTTAGACCTCAAGATAAAGTCTATAAGACATATCATTATAAAACCTTCCAAACCAAAGACAAAGAAAGAATCTTGAGAGCAACTCAGAAAAAACAAAGTGTTATATAAAGGGCAACCAATAAGACAAAGCTCTGATTACTCAGCAGAAACCAGGCAGACAACAAAGCAATAGAATGATATATACAATAACTTAAAGTGAAACAAAAAAAAATGCCAAACAAGAATTATATACCCAGCAAAACTGTCCCTTAGATACAATGGTGAAATTAGTTAGGACTTTGCTAGACAAACAGAAATTAAGGGAATTTGTTAAAACCAGATCAACCTTCCAAGAAGTACTAAAGGGAATCCTTTGGGCAGAAAACCAATAACAGAAGACAACTACGCAAGATTAAGACACATGACCATACTACTCAGAAACCAACCCAGAAAAAGAATTCTGAAAACTAAAATAAGCTTACAAAATGGAAAATAAAGAAGCAGAGGAGTCAATATGTAAACAACAACTACAAAGTAAATGTTGTTGTTGTTATGTGCCATCAAGTCAGACCCAACTCATAGTGACCCCTCATTGGGTTTCCGAGGCAGTATCACTATGGAAGTAGATTGCCCCATCTTCCTTCTGAGGAGTGGCTGGTGGGTTCGAACCGCCAGCTTTCTGATTAGCAGTCAAGTGCCTTAGGCACTATGCTACCAGAGCTCCTACAAAGTAAATAGAGGGTGGGAAATATAGTATAATTATAGAACTTCCAAATGGAGAGGAAAGTCAAGTAGATGTCAGTAGAGAACAGATTGTTCCAAATTTAAGAAGATAAGAATTTACTACAGGGTAACCACAAAGAAAATTAATAAGCCTTCTAGCCAAAAGAAGAAAGAATCACAAGGTCTAGTAAACACAAAATCAACAATAATGAAGAAAAGGGAAATAAAATTCAATAACAAAATGAACTCAGCACAGAAAAAATATCTGGAACAAAGAAACCATAAGCAGCACCTCCCCAATAATGATAATTAATAACAATAATAATAACAAAACTCACTGCCAGTGAGTTGAATCTGACTCATACCAACCCCTCCTTGGGTTTCCAAGGCAGTTTCACTACAGAAGTAGACATTCCTTCCTTGCAAGGAATGTCTGGTGGGTTTGAACCACCAGCCTTCTGGTTAGCAGTCAAATGCTTTAGACACTACACCACCAGAATAAGATATATGTAATAATATTTGATATGTAATATATGATATATATATAATAATGTGTGATATATATATAAAATGATATTGTAAAGATCATCAAAGTAAAAATAGGGGCAAACTTAGGGGCCCTGATGTATGGCATAAATAGACTATCAAATATAACTAAAAATGCACAAACAACTGAAGATTAACTAAATGACTGGGACTTTCTGAAAATTAAATTCTTACATGCATAAAAAGATTTCTACAAAAGAATAAGAAGAGAACCTACAGATTGGGAAAAAAATATTTTGCAACAACATATGCAACAAGGGATGTTATCTCTAAAATTTATAGAAAACTTCCAAACTTTCTTATCTTCTTTGCTCCAGATTAGGAGAAACCAATAGTTGCATCTTAGATGGCTACTTGCAAGCTTTTAAGATCCCAGTCACTACTCATCAAATCAAATCAAAATCAAAAAGAGAAACAATCTAATTAATTTAAAAATGAGCAGAGGATATGAACAGACACTTCACCAGAGACGATATTCAGGGAGCCAACAAACACATGAAGAAATACTCGTGATCATTAGCCATTAGAGATTTGCAAATCAAAACAACAATGAGATATCATCTCAACCCAGCATTAATAGCAAAGTTCAACAAGAGAGAAAACAACAACTGCTGGTGAAGGGGTGAGAGATAGGAACTCTCATACACTGCTGGTGGGACTGTGAAATGGTACAACCATTGTGGCAAACAGTATAGTGCTTCCTTAAAAAGCTGGAAATAGAAATACCTTGTGATCCAGCAATCCCACTACTAAGAATATATCCTAAAGAAGTGAAAGCCAGGGCATGAATAGATACATTCACAATCATGTTCATTGCATCACTATTCACAATAGTAAAGAGATGGAAACAACCTAAGTGTGCATTAACAGAATGGATAAACAAATTATGGCACATACACACAACAAAGTACTATGCAACATTAAAGAATAAAGAAGAATCCATGAAATATTTCACAACATGATTCAACTTGAAGGGCATTATGCTGAATGAAATAAGTCAATCACAGAAGGACAAATATTGCATCAATCCATTATTGTAAAAAGTCAAGGACAGGTTTATATATGGAAGGAAATTTTCTTTTTTGGTTACCAGGGGTGGGAGGCGGGGAGGGAACACTGTTAGATACATAGAGACAAGGATTTATTTGGGTAAAGAGAAGGGCAATATACCAAATGTGAGTAATCAACACTGGGGCATCGAGGAAGAGGAAAACAGAGAGAGGTACATAGGAGGTACAGACAACAAAGATGAACCCTTTTGCATATACAGTACTACGTTGTCAGTGATGGCAAACACTGATATTCAGATGGATAGATGGGTGGACAGGCTGACCAACTAGCTATGTCTATGCAGCGGGGAGTGTGCCCATGACCACGTACAGGGATGGCAGACAGTGTTTCCACAAGTATATTTATATGTTCTGTAAGAATTCTCAGGTATATAATAGAGCTGACAAGGGACATGGTTGTAGTCACTTCTTGGCCACAGTCAGCTATCGAGAGGGAGTGAGTAGTTGGACTTGTGGGCTAAGGACCCTGGTTACAGGAGACATCAAACTCAATTGGCATAGCACATTACACAAAAACATTGTTCCACAACCTATTTAGCAAGTAGCAACTGGGATCTTAAAAGCTTGCAAGCAGCCATCTAGATGCAATGATGGGTCTCTCTTCATCCAGAGCAAAGAAGAATGAAGAAAACCAAAGACACATGGAAACAATTAGGCCAAGTGACTGGTACACTATCTGATCTGAAGTCTATATGACTA
>NW_006921643.1:1324341-1356630 GCF_000298275.1 Orycteropus afer afer
AAAAAAAAAAAAAAAAGTCCAAATATGCAGTAGAGCTAAAGTGAGTCACTGGGGCTGCAGGCTTAAGACCTTGGTCCCAGGGGACATCAAGGTCAATTGGCGTGACATAGTATACAAAAACAGCGTTCCACATCCTACTTTGGTGAGTAGTGACCGGGATCTTAAAAGCTTGCAAGTAGCCATCTAAGATGCAACTATTGGTCTCTCCTAATCTGGAGCAAAAAAGATAAGAAAATCAAAGACACATGGAAGCAAATTAGTTCAAGTGACTGGTACACAATGGTAACAGAGAGCAGGCTTAAGGGTCAGGCCAAAATGTTTCTCTACCACCAACATCCAATATTGCCCAAATTTCCCACAGCTATAATCTCCTAAGAAACAAGGGGGAACCTGGTGTCAATTTTAATAAGTGTAGTCATTTTGGGGTATTTGAAGGGGTGACACATGAGCAAGACCCTGCTACACTGTTAATTCAATCAGTCCATTGGGAGGATACTACAGTCTGGAAGTAAAGATGAGATAGAGCCACACCAAAGAGGCAAGTTTTGACAGCAAAACAAGGTAGAGGAGAGAAAGAACAGAACCCAGCATCTTGCTGCAGAAGGCACCTCATCTGTTTCAAGGGGTCATCTCTGAAAATAATCAAAGATCTGGCTGGGCACCTAAGACATCCACTGATAGACACCAAGAGCATCAGGGGGACCAGTAGGGGAGACACAAGCTCTGGCCTCCCTTCCAAACCAAAACCGACTGCCACTGAGTCAATTCTGACTCAGCAACCCCATCGGGTTTCCAAGGCTGTAAATGTGTACGAAAGGAAAATCCCTCTCTTCCCCACACAGAGCAGCTGGTGAGTTTGAACCTCTGACTCTCCAGTTAGCAACCAAATGCCTTACCCACTATGCCACCAGAGCTCTTTAGCTTCCCTTCCACCCCCACTTAAAATGAACCTAAGTTCTTCTAAGTTCCAGGAACACATTGCTACATTGCATATATATTGGTGCCCTGGGCTATGAGTCAGATCCAACTTAACGGCAGTGAGTTTGGTTTGTTTGGTTTGGAAAACAAAATAGTTTAAGTCTATCCAAGTTACAATCTACTAGTTGTCCAAGACCTCACTCTGTCCCACCTGGTTGTTTGCTGCAGCTATTTCCAGTTTCCTTAATTTAAAGGCATTTGCAGCGGGGCTATGTTCATGCCAAACAGGAAAAGGAATCATTTTCTGGACATTTATGGACATTCACTGCAAGACTTAGTGGCTCCCTTTGAAATCTTCTGTTCAGCTTTTTTACTTCATTCCTTCCTTCTGCTTTAGCTAGTCTCTGTTCAAGAGCAAGTTTCAGAGTCTCTTCTGACATCCATTTTGCTCTTCTCTTCCTTTCCTATTTTTTTAATGACCTTTTGCTTTCTTCATGTATGGTGTCCTTGAGGTCATATAACTACTTATCTGGTCTTCAGTCATTAGTGTTCAATACTTCCAATCTGTTCTTGAGATGATAATTTCAGATGGGATATATTCAAGGTCAAATGTTGGCTCTCACAGACTTTTTTGAAATTTCTTCAGCTTCAACTTGAACTTGCATAGGAACATTTGATGTTCTGTTCCATAGTCAGCCTCTGGCCTTGTTCTAATGATATCTGGATAATTCTATCTCCCCTATTAACAATTCAAAAATCTCCAATATCCATCCTCACAAATACTACCACCTTTGCACTGTGGTAAACCTTACTAGCTTCACTGGGTTTTACTTAAAATTGACACATGGTACAGTAGAGAGAAGACAGGACGTGGCATCTGACAAACCTGTGCTGGAATTTCAGCACTGATCAGCTTTCTGAGCCTCCCTTTTCTCATCTGAAACAGATAATAAAACCTACTTTGGGTTTTTTGTTTTAAATTCATCATAGATATCACATATAAAGAACCTAACACAATGCCTGGATCATACTCTGTTGTCCATAAAAGGTAGTTAGCATTAGTATTTGTCACATGCCTGCTCTTTACCCCCAGCTACAGTCTTTGGTAATTGGTTTACCGCCTGGCTCTATTTAAAAAGACATGAACTTGCCATATTTAAAGTTCCTAGAATACATGGACTACGTTTTCCATATGCTCTTTACTCCCCCACCATATCTCATCCTGAGCTTAGCATCAAATGGGTAGTCCATTAATTAGGCTTACAGGACAACCCAGCCAGTTCCACATCTTTAATTGGCTTTAGTGGCAGCAGTTATAGCTGTCTCTCCTCCCACATGCACTGGCTCTTCCTCAATACCCAGCAGAAATAAGTTGTCTTCCAGACATTTGAAACAGTTGTTGTATGCACCAAACCCAGCTACTTATGGAATCCTGTAGTTTCTCTAAATTCAGAAGCTTCATCTGTCTGCTTTCCCTTGCTGACTCCCTCAGGTCCTCACCCTCCTCTACATGAGTTTGTCAGTGACCGTATCCAGCTCTGATAGAAGCGAAGAATCACAGAAACTAGAGCTAGAATCACACCAAGAATTTCCAAATGCATTGTCTCAGCTAAAAATCCATTTCCCTCTGCCAGAAAGACTTCCAAGATCTACCCTGGACAGAATTCTTATCTCCAGTGTGCTCCCCTGCACATTTGTATTCTATCACAGCCTGTATTCCATGGGACTATAATTTCCTCTTCATCTGTCATACCCATGAGGCTGTGCGTGCCAAGGATTTGTCTGCAACTCTGCACTACATATAGTGGTGAGTATAGGTGTTCATCAAACTCTTGTTGAATAAACTAAGTAAGCCCCGTGTGGTAGTTAAGGCTGTGTGTCAACTGGGCTGGGCCATGATTTTGAGTGGTTGGGCAGCTGGATGTAATTATTCCCAGTGATGAGATCATAATTACCTCCATGGTAGAATCTGCTGTGAGCAGCTAAGTAGTTGTCTTTGGGATGTGGCCTGCTACCAGTATATAAGGAGAGGATTTGAGCAAGGTCTCCAGGTTTTGGCACATTCGGATCCTGCATTTGGCCAAGTCTTCATCTCAGTGGCCAGCCATGTTGCCAGCCGATCTTGGGATTGTTCCTGGACTTGAGCCAGTAGTCTACTACACTGCCTACTGTTCTTGGGATTGTGCCATTCTACTTGCTGACCTTGGGCTCATCAGCCTCAGAAGCCAGCACCTGCATGAGTTAGATGACCCCCCTCCAGTTCTAGTGGGCCTGGAATAAGAGGTCCAAGGTCAAGAGGTCTTCATCCAATCCCTGAATTTGGACTTCTAGCCTCCTAAACTGCAAGAGAATAAATTCCTGTTTGTTAACCCATTCACTAGTGGTATTTCTGTACAGTAGCACTAGAGAACCAAGACACCTTGTGAAGCAGATTTTGTTTATTCCCCATTTTGCACACAAGGTAACAGGAGCAGAGTCTGAGCATATCATCTATGATCCTCCCTTCTACTTTGCATAGAAGAAAAGGAAACACTACTACCCACCTACCTCAAAGCCAGAACACTTGCCGCCAAGCCCTCCCATGGCATTGACTGCTTCAGGTTCTCACAAACACCCAATGAGAGTAATTTGTCTAATTTTAAGATCATTATTTACTGTTCTCCTATCTAGATGGTAAGCCCTATGAGGCCAGAAACAAGGTCTCCCCTCTATTTGTGTCTAGCACTAGCAGGGTGGCTCACACATAAGAGGTTCCCATAAAGATTTGCAGAAATAATGTAGATAGTTCATCTATCCCTCTGTGTTTCTCAGACTTAATGTCTATACAAACTCCTGGGGATCTTGTTTAAAATGGGGCCTGAGATCCAGCATTTGTAATGTACTCCCAGGTCATGTCAAGGTTTCTAGAAAAAAGACCAGACTAAGAGGTGAGGTTCTGGTAGCAAGAGGTTTGGCTAATCAGAGCCAATCTTCTTCCACTCAAAATAGGAAAGATTCTTGGTCACTTGGAGCTGTCCTTTCTTCCACCTACATCAAGCATCTTTATTGTGGTCCTTGATAGGACTCAAGCAATTCAGAGCAAAGCTTCAGTCCTAACGACCTGAGATAGAGAGCTAGAGAACCCTCCAGGTTTAATCCCCTCTCTGCCCATGACCAGGGCTGCCTTCATCTGGGCTCACACAGATCTTTACTAACCACCTGCCCATGGTAGCAAGGGCATTAGCAAGATGCCTTTACTTTGAAATCTCTGGAATTCAGAACTGTACCTGTGAACCTTTATTATAACTACTTTTTTTCCCTTCAGTTTTCATCTCTAAGTCCTCTAGCCTCTGAATATTTCATTCATGCTCAGGACAGAGTCTTAAATTAGAGGAAACCAGAGTTCTACAGATCAATTAGCTTAACTCACAACATGTAGTTTTTCTTGTCTAACAATTAGAGTAACATGGTAGTATCTGTGTTTGGCATGGGCCTGCTGTGTGCGTACTGGAGAGAAAAATCTGCCTGCCTTTGGAAAAGATCTATTAAAGAGCCCAAGTTCCCACCATGGCACATCATCTAAGAGAGGTGACATTTTGGATCCTTCTGAGAACAACTGATCTTTCTAAGCTGATAAGGACTTTGAGTGGTCATTCAGCCAGAAGACCAAGCAGCCTACCTTTCTTCAAGGGCTCTGAGTATAACATGACTTGCTCCTATCTTTTACTACTTGGCTCAGGCAGAGGGTTTCTCGGTTGGCAGAGTTCAGAGTAAGTGTCCTAGGGATAATCTTACCTAGTCACCAATGTGCAGCCCTTGTCTCCAACTCAAGTTTCCCCCATAGCGAAACACAGTCAAAAGGCTTTATTTAAAAAAAAAAAAAATTAAATCATTAAAACAGGAAGCAGAAAGATTCTTTGTTCCTACGGTGTAATTGCTGAAGCCCCTTCTTCCCTTGTCCTCCCAACTCGTGGCATGGAGTAAGGGTAGAGAGAGCCAGTGGTCTCCAACCTCCAGTTGCTTCTGACCTACCCTGCTGCTGCTGTGGTGTGGAGCAGGATGCTAGCAATAATGTGGGCTTCCAATACATTAGAAATGGGTGAGTTTCTGTCTATATGGGATCAAACTGACAACAGGAACTCAAAAGATGAGATAAGAAGCTATGGGGCAGTGAATTTGTTAATGGGGGAAAGTTTATATTAATTTGGAAAAAGAAAGTGAGAATGATTGTACAACTTGAAGAATATAACCAATATCACTGAATTGTACATGTAGAAATTGTTGAATTGGTATATGTTTTGCTGTGTATATTTTCAACAACAATTTTTTTTTTCATTATTAAAAAAAAAAATGAATGGATGGTGGCTTTCTGACTCATAGCAACCCCTCCTTGGGTTTCCAAGGTGGTATCACTATGAAGTAGATTGCCCAATCTTCCTTCTGAGGATTGGCTGGTGGGTTTGAACCGTCAACCTTCTGGTTAGCAGTCAAATGCCACCAGAGCTCCCGAAAGTCAGGAAGAGAATATTTAAAAAAATAAAATAAAATAAAAAAGAGGAGTATGGAGTTTAATGGTGAAATTGAACCTATAGGAGAGTCAAGTTGTCCTTGTCAAAAGAACCTCTTCAAAACATCCTATTTCAGGACGTGAAGACTCAACTCAGCAGGTACCATTCTTTACCGTATCCACAAACCATCCCTATAAATTAATAGGCTGAAGAAAAGTCTGGCACCTGCAGAAACATCATTGCAAAGGCCACCTTATTTCTTACAGAGTGTGATGCATTTATGACCAAAGAGGTAATTCATGAACCATAATCTACAAATGAAACAAAGGTATAATGAGCATATTTTCTTTTATTTTACTCCACCGGATGAAACAAGCTTCTAAGATCTGCATAGCTATAATTCCCCCCCACAGTGTTTTTTTTTTTTTTTCTTTCCTCTTGGTAGATACATTATTTTAATAAGTTATACCCCATTTTGATAGCTCACCAGAACCTGGGGTAACAACTACATTTGTTTTAAAAGTCTCATTAATTTTTCAAGCCACACAACCCACACAGGCACATACGTATTCGCCAGACATTTGCCAACCAGTGAAGGTTAATAGTCATTTAATGTAACTGCATACGTTACAAGCAATATTCCTGTCCCGCTGCATTTTCAAAGACTACATAAATATGTAATCTATTCCTCTCTTTTCCTATCATAACATTCCACTGGGGCGATTCTGACGAGCTGTCCCCCTGCTGCCTCCGCGGTAAACTGCTGCACAGTGGCTGATAGATAGATACTGGGTTTGAGTGAAGAGGATTCTGCAGCCATCCATAAAACTCAGCTCATTTAAATTGCTAGCTGTCGACTACCTGAGAAGAAAGAAAAAGCTGTCTTTAAATAATAAAAAAGTATGGCTCTATTGTCTAGAATGTCAAGCAGAATTCCTATTTCCAGGCAGTAATACTGAGAGCCCATCTGATTTTACTGAGGGGCTTTGTCTGTCTTTCCAGCTCTCCCTCTCGGTAACCCTTTTCAGTACATAGAAAAACAGAAAGAGTGCTCAGGGTTTTTTTCTTTTTTTCCTTATAACTAGATTTCTGGTGCATGGTGAACCATGTAATTGTTTAGATGGCCAAGTGGATCTGAAGTGGGAACAGAAACGGATTCAGGGTGATGGCTAAGAAAACCATCCCCTGATGAATTGGGAATTCAGATTGAAACAAGTATTGCCATGATTTAACTGCCCTCACCTTTAAAAGTAGGATGTCTGGAGGGAAAGCTTGGACTCTAGAAATCAAAGCATGCATAATAAAACACAGGGTAGACCCACCTTGGCCATTTGACCTGGTGAAGGTAGATTTCGTTTTTCTCCCCCTCAAAGCCACCACCCGCAACATGCTGCGAAGAACACAGACACTCAATAATGTGGATCTGTTGACCAATTTATCTGCTTCTCTACAAGAAATAAAACTTCATTCATTTACAGACTTGTTCAGTCACAGACAAGGTTTCGTGGACACCACCCTACCCAGGGCATACAATTCACATTTTAGCCTCTGAAATTTGCCAACCAATGCAGCTGCAAGCTGAAAACCATAATAACTCACTTTCTCCACCTCAGCAGTTCAAGTTTGTCCAATCTCTGCCTCAGAGAAAAGAGGCGGTGTACACAGACAATTCCAAAGCTGTATATCACTAAGGTTATGGAGCCTGTTTGAGACATCATGAAAACTGCTCAGCTGAATTTTAAGCTGCCTTTCCCGAAAGAACTGAGGATTCATGGGACTCCCAGGGAAACTGCATTTGGAGGAAAATTACTGTTTTTACTTACAGTAAAAACCCATTGAGTTCAGTAATTGAGCTCTCCTTTGGCTTTTAATTGATTTGCAAGCAATGCCCCATGACTAGTTTTAAATGACACACCTATTAATTTTAAGCCATTCTTACCCCTTTCTTCATCCAACACATTTTTTTTCCAATATGTTTATTGCTCATTATAAGTAATAGACTGACATCCCTTGAAGACAAGTCTTTTTAATACTTGTAAAATAGTTTCTTGGAAAGCATCAGCAATGAAACTAGTTATGATACCACCTGAGTAATGCTGGATTACAATGTTACAAGATGCCATAATACTATTTATCATGTCCAAGCCAGGAGACTCAGGAGAGTCTCAACCAAATCATTTCACAGGCAGGTTTCCCTATCAAAAAATTTAGCTTCCAAAGGGACAGAAAGCAAAGCACCATGATTACTAACCTGTATAGACAGGTTTAAGGAGCTCTGGTGGCTCAGTGCCTAAGGTATTTGACTGCTAACCAGAAATCTGGCAATTCAAACGCTCCAGCCACTCTGCAGAAGGAAGGCCAGACAATCTGCTTCAGTAAAGACTTACCACCTCGGGGGTGGGGAGACTTACCACCTCAGAAACCCAATAGGGGTCACTATGAGTCAGAATTGACTCGATGGCAATGGGTTTGGTTTGGTTTTTGGTATAGACAAGTATGATGGTTTAATCCCAAAAATAACATGAGAGGTCAGCATTACCCAAGGAAACTAAATGTTTTCTGCTATAATTGCAGATTTGGTATTTGATATATATATGTATGTAAATGCACAAAACTATGACTGAAAATACATATTGCAAACTGATAATAGTGCTGTCACTCCAGGGAGAAGTTGTGCAGCTGGGGGCTACTGGAATTAGAGGTGGCCAATAGATCATAAGGTATTTTAGACTTATGAGTAATATCAGAATTTGTTAAAAGAAAACAAAATCAATGATTTGTGTAATTTAAAATAATGAAAATAAAATTTCTTGATTGAAAAAGCCTATTTTCCAATTAGCTGTGCTATTGGTATTATCTTTCAGTATATGTCCTTGATAAGAAAAACATACAAAGCCCTCCCGTGTGTGTCACACCCCTTCTCAAGTCAGTGAAATTTCACCTTTCAGTCATCGACAAGCCATACTCCTTCTCATCATTGAGTTTATTGTCCTTCATGGCCAAGACAAAGGATCTTACCTTCTTGACAAGGAAGCTATGTGTCATATATCCAGATGCTTCTCTTAAAGAACCTATGCCTTTCCTCAAATTACCATATTTTTATGCATTTCATGCATCCTGAGTTCTGTGGGGTTTTTTTTGCCAAACTGCATCCTCCTCATTAGCATAATATGCTTACAAAAATAACCTGGCAGGGGTGAGGGGAGACGAAAGGGCAAAGTTGACCAAAAAAAAAAAAAAAACATAAAATACATATTATTTGCATAAAAATACAGTACACTGCATACATGGTTCTGAATGCTAACAACTAAAAGCCCAAAACCAAACCCACTGCTGCCTTTGAGTCTATTCAAATCACAGCAATCCTATAGGACAGTAGAACTGCCCCATAGGGTTTCCAAGACTAAATCTTTACAGAAGCAGACTGCCTCATTTTTCTCCTGCAGAGCAGCTGATAGATTCAAACCACTAACCTTTAGATTAGCAGCCAAATGCCTTAATCAATGCACCACCAGAGCTCCTCGCCAACAACCCAATTCTCTGGAAGTGTTTGCTAATGCAGAACTTTATCAAGGCAGTAACTTCTAAGTTAAGGAGCTCTGGTGTCACTGTGGTTATGCATTGGGCCACTAATAAAAAGGTTGGCAATTTGAACCTACCAGCCACTCCACAGGAGAAAGACGAGGCAGTCTCCTTCTGTAAAAATTTACAGCCTTGGAAACCCTATGGGACAGTTCTCTTCTGCCCTATACGGTCACTATGAGTCAGAATTGACTCAGTGGCAGTGGGTTCGGTTTACTTCCCAAGTTGTATTATTCAACAATCCTTTATCAACCACCTACTGTGTGTCAGATATATATAGCACTGCTCTTGTGCTCAGTATACAGCAATGAACAAGTGTCCTCTTGGCCCTTACACTGCTAGGGAAGATGGGCACACAAACTCACACGTGGATATCTAACAATTTCAAGCAGTAATAAGTTATAGAGAAAGCAGAGCAAGGTAAACGATCTATAGAGTGATGGGTTAGTGATAGTTTACATAAGAAAAGTCAGGTACAACCTTTCTGAGAAAGTCACTTTTGAGCCAAGGCCTGACTAAAGAGAGGGAGTGAGCCATGCAGTGTGAGATAAAGTTGTTCTAGGCAGAGGAAACAGCAAGTGCAAAGGCCCTGTAGCCTTTACATTTTAATAGATTTCAACAAGTTCATCTCTAGAAAGGTTTCACTAATTCACACTTAGTAACAGAATTTCGTTTTATCATTTTTTCCTTTATTTTCTACTTAATAAATAAATAATAACTGTTATGTCTTCTTCAAGATCTCTGGATAGATGGACTCAAAAGAACTGATGTGGAAGTGAAAGGAATGCAGCTGCTATTAATGCTACCTGTACCATACACTGTGGTCCCCACTTCACCCACATTTCCATTATTCCTCACATCAGTCCTTTGAGAGAGGCATTAGGTATCCCATTTTGCATGCAAGAAATTTGAGACCTCTCAGAGATTTTCAGAAACCTGCAGGAAGCAACTGGAATTGACCTCAGGTGGGTCTGATGCTAAAGCCTGGGTTTTTCCCAGTTTAGGGGCATAAAAGAGCTCTCTTGCCCCTTCCACACAAAGGACACAGAGACTTATTTACTCTATACTCTGGGCTGAGTGCACCTGGTTGCCCTGGGTAATTTCTTGCATATAAATTTGATTTTCCTTTAACTGGGTCTTTTCAATAGCAGAAACCAATATTTCCCAATGCACTTGGAATTTATCTACAGCTGAAGTAAGTTACTGTCAGAAAGATGTGGATATAAATAATTAAGTCCCTATTAAACATGCACATCTTGTAATAAATCTCAAATTAGAATGTGCCAAGATCTTGTTAAACCTGCCAACACATATTCTTAAATAAGGTGGGAATATAATTTGGAGCTTATCAGTAGATTCAACCTTTTGTGAAAGATGCTCTTAGACTGTTCAGAATTTTAATCCAGAGATTACCTGAATATGTCTTGTCTATCATTCCACTGAGTTTATGCCCACTGTAAAAATCAACCAAGTAATTTCTCTTGGGATGTCCTCAAATGGGATGTATTTTAACACATACTGCATTAAACCTCATTATTTCTGATGAGATATTGTCCAAAAGAGACTCACTCTGAATACACTTCACTTGAATTTTAAAAAATAAAAAAAATTCTAAAAAATAATCATCTGCATTCATCATTGACTTAAGTAGAACTTTTTACAAAGTCCTGTTGTGGGGAGGAGCAGAGCTCTGTGATTAAGAGCATAAATTCCTGAGTTAGATTCATTTCCTGGCCCACTTCCATCACCTACTAACTGTAAAAATGGGAATCACAGAAGTGCCTAACAGTGGTTTTAAGGATTCTATGAGTTAATTCACCTAAAATGCTTGGAGCAGAGCCTGCCCCCTAGGTAATGCTTGGTAAGCATTCATTGCAACGATGATTATTATTTAGTATACCCTAATAATGCACACTGATGTTATCCAAAACATATAACTAAGGGTTTTTAATACCCTTGTATTTTTTCTGGCATGTAACTAAGGTTTTTTAATACCCTTTTATTTTTCTGATATGAAAATAACATAACTTTTATTTTGATAATCTTATAAACAATCCACAAGGATAAATAAGAAAATGTTAAGTATGATTTGCTGAAATCTTAAATACTGACGTGTCACTGGCAGAAGCCAACACAACTATATCCATTTTACCAAGAAGAAAACTGAAACCCTTGCCCTCAGGTGTCTGAGGGGCAGACAATACAGAGAAAGATGCCCAGCCTCCCACAACTCTCTAAGCAGTGCCTCAGAAATGTCTATATCAATAGGCCAGTATAGTATTTAAACATAAGTTTTAATTTTACATACAAACAAGTAACCTTGGACAAAGCAAAGAGCCTCTCTCTGCCTCAATTTCCTCATCTGTAATAAAGGAGCTCTGGTGCCATAGTGTCTAAGGCATTTGACCGCTAACCAGAAGGCTGGCAGCTCAAACCCACCAGCTGCTCATCGGAAGGAAGGTTGGGCAATCTATTTCCTCAGAAATAGTGATACCATCTCAGAAACCCAAGGAGGGGTCGCTGTGAATCAGATCTGACTCCACAGCAGTGTTTGGTTGGTTGGTTGGTTGGTTGGTAATGCGAAGGCTCATTAACAACCTGTGATATGCAGAAAAAACAACCTTGCTTGCTGAAAGTGAGGATGACTTGAGGCATTTACTGCTGAAGATTAAAGACTACAGTCTGCAGTATGGATTACATCTCAATATAAAGAAAACAAAAGTCCTAACAACTGGACCAATAAGCAGCATCATGATAAGTAGAGAAAAGATTAAAGTTGTCAAAGACTTCACATTGCTTGATTCTACAATCAACATCACTGGAAGTAGCAGTCAAGACATCAGGCGATGTATTACATTGGGCAAACCTGCTGCAAAAGACTTCTTTCAAGTGCTGAAGAGCAAAGATATTTCCTTGAAGATTAAAGTGTACCTAATCCAAGCCATAGTATTTTCAATCACCTCATATCCATGTGAGAGCTGGACAATGAATAAGGAAGACTGAAGAAGAGCTGATGCTTTTGAGTTGTGGTGTTGGCGAAGAATACTGAAAGTACCATGGATTGCTAAAAGAACTAACAAATCTGTCCTGGAAGAAGTGCAGCAAGAATGCTCCTTGGAAGCCAGAATGGCCAGACTTAATCTCGCCTTGTTTGGTCTTGTTGTCAGAAGGGACCATTCCCTGAAGAAGTGTATCATGCTTGGTAAAGTGGAGGGTCAATGAAAAAGGGGAAGGCCCTCAACAAGATAGATTGATACAGTGGCTGCAACAATGGGCTCAGGTTTAGCAAGGATCATGAGGCTGGCACAGGACCAGGCAGTGTTTCGTTCTGTTGTACATAGGGCCGCTATGAGTCAGAGATGACTCAATGGCTCCTAACAACAACGTGGAGGATAATAAAACCACATAGCTCCTAGGCTTGTAGTAAAGAAAATGAACTAATATGTTATAGTCGACAACTCCTGCCACAAGCCTTTGACAGCACCTGGGAAGGCATGCCCACCTGCCTTTTCTAGAGTAGGTCTTCATAGCTCAGGAAATAGTGCAGATTCTGCAGCCAAAGAAACAATGGGAAAATGTCTTGGCAAGAAAAAAAGAACATGAATTTATTGCTCCTACAGCAACTCTTCAAATTCTTTAGACCATACTTTGGAATCAACCAGCCATTGTCTATGCTCACCTGTGAGGCCATTTAAGGTGGTAACAGCAGCAGCTAATCATAGCCTTTTCTGCTGCCTGACATCCAACTGATAGCTGAACAACTCCCTGCTAATAATTGGAGAACCAACTGTGAAACATGGTTGGACTGACCAATGAATATGTACCAGTGCCCACAGCCTTGTGGTTCTGCAGAATCCTGGAAATCTGAGTCACTGGATAGCAAATGTACTGGAGTCCTTGGGTCAGGGGCCTCAGATCTCTAGACCATGTCACGAGCAAAGCATTCACCTTCAAGTCCCCATCCTCATCTGCATTCTAGGGGCAGAGCTAGAAAAAAAAAAAGGAGATGGGCTTAGGAATAGTGAGAGTTGGCCAAAGCTATCCCAGGGACAATTTATCCCCTCTCCAAAGAAATATATCTCCTCTTATTCAAATGACAAGACACACCAAAAAGAAAAGAAAAAAAAATAGAAGAGAAAATATAATCCATGTGATCTGCAGGTCAGTTACTAAAACCTGAACCAAGTTCCTGAGCAGACAGGCCAGAAGCAAATAGATGTAGATAAAGCATTTAACACAGTGCTTTTGTTGTTGTTGTTGTTGTTGTTATGTGCCATCGAGTCTGACCCGACTCATAGTGACCCCTACTTGGGTTTCCAAGGCAGTATCACTACGGAAGTAGATTGCCCCATCTTCCTTCCGAGGAGTGGCTGGTGGGTTTGAACCGCCAGCCTTCTGGTTAGCAGTCAAGTGTCTTAGCCACTACGCTACACAGTGCTAGGCATGACTTAACCGATACTGACCCCAGCAATACTCTCCTAAATTCAGAGCACAGCTATAGCAATGGCCAGCATGGTTATGCTTACATAAAAACCACCAGGGATCTTGTTAAAATGTAGATTCTGATTCAGTATATCTGAGGTGGAAATACAAATTCTCAGCAGGGGTTCAAACTGGAATAAACCAGTTGGAAACCCTCCTTGCCAGGATCATATGGCAGAGCTAAAACACCAACCCAAAACAACTACATCACTACTTCTAAACTTTATCATCTCCATAGACCCAGAATATTTTTTAAAATTATTTTTGCTACTCGAAAATCTCTTGGAAATTGCAAATAGTAGATAGAGTCATAAATTGCCCTTAAACTGGCCCACTTTCTCCTACCCCCGTCTTTGGCTGCCAAGCATCACAGAAGCCTAACTAAAGCCCTCATTGTAAGAGTGGAGCTTTTCAAAGGCTCATTTAGACATTAAGCATCCAACAGGCCCGTTTTCAAAACTAAACCTTGGAGAAATGTCCCAGCTTTAGAAATGCTGCTTTGAAAATAAAATGGAAATTGATTTGGAACATGGGACCTGGGGGAGAGAGGAACAATATAGAGAGGAGTGTCTGTTTTTACATTAGTGTTGTTTTCTTCAGTTTCCCCAGCTTACCACAAACCTTTGAGCACAAACCACTACCCTACAGTGCAAGCTTGAAAAGCCATCTTTGTGGCCCACTCAGCATATGAGCCCACAGTGCTCCTCATTCAAGTTTGGAGCTGGATCTGGAAGAGTCTGAACAAGCACTAGAAGGACAAGTCACTGTTGGGTCAGAAACTTCCTTCAAGTTCCTGTCTCTCTCTCCCATTTATAAGACAAACTCCCCTGGCCCTCAAATCAGGCTCAGTGGGAATTAATCTGTCATCAAGCTGGTGCCAGATCAGCCGTTATTGCATGTTGCATGGAAAGCAGAGCTGGGACCTCACCTCACTCTGCCAGGCCTCCCGCCAGGCCACGCTGCTGCTGAAAATTAGCTCTTTCATCATGACAAGCTGCCCAAAGCACAGGAGCTAAGAGATGACCTATGGGCCCAATTCATAATATTTATGTTCCTGCCACTTCCCTGCCCTCTATCTCTGCTCCATACCTTTGGCTGGCTGAATCAGAGTTCCCCAGACACTGCTGAGATAGAAATCATAACTGCAATTCCCAGGTGTGGGTGACTTCTAAGATGAGAGCTGCATACCTACATGCCTCCTGCATTTTCCTGCTCCTTCTACCAGCTTCTACCAAAATGCAAACTGACACTGACTCTTCAGTTAATTAGGATAAAGCCAGTTTAACTCATTCTTTAAATACATCAGCACTTATTTTAAAGCCACATCTCTCTCAGATCTCAAGACATGAACCTGCTCCAAACCAATTGCCAGATGCATTGTGAAAATTCACAGAGAAAGCTAGAAGCAAAATTCAAAAATAAACCTTTACATCACTTTGTCTCTGAGGCTGATGGACTACTTATTCCTTCTTCTGAGAAACAGGAAGAACTACATAAACAGCAAGGCTGTAGCTACAGGACTAGGTAAGTTGCTTCCCCTCTATGAGTATGCTTTGTCATCTGTCAAATGAGGGCATGTTGCTGAGGGTATATGAAAAAACATATCCATAGGATTCTTCCAGCAGGTTCTAGCTCAATCCCCAGGCATGCATCCCTATAACCATTATTCATCATTCACTATTTCAGTCCTCTCTTTGGTTCCTCAGATAACACAGTTAGTAATTGTTCTAATAATGTTTGTCACTCATTACCCCGCTGAAAGCTCTGTCGACTTCATCTACCATCTGCATCAACAGCCAGCAGAGTGCCTAGCACAAAGTCAGCACTCAACAATACTCATTAAATGTCTGAAAAAACAAACATTACTTCTCTGGATAGGCCATATCAATTCACAGCAGCAGCTTCCAAGCCAACAGCAAAATCCTTCTCTGCCTCTCTGGTCTGGCAAGGTAGGAGAGCCATAGTGCTAAGACCTGTGCAGAAAGCAAAGTATCTGTTCTGTAGGAGCTAGATAACACATCCAAAAAGTGTTTTGAGTGTTTTAAGACTATAAATTGTATAAATTGTCATGCAAATATAAAATAAGTCTTTTTTTTTTTTTTTTTTTTTCTATAACTAGTGTGAAAACACATGTATGACAAATATTTAAAATCATGGTCCATGACAGACTATGCCAAGTGCAAAGTGAAAATCACAAATAATGAGGGCTGTAGAAATGAGGGTGAGAGTGTGCAGGAGGCATTTGGGGAGTTTTCCTAGGTAAACACGACTTCTGGCAAGTCCTAAGGGACAGCAGAGATTTCAGCTGTCAACAGCCAAGTAGCTTGCTTTAAGTGTGCCTTACCAACCCACTTGCATCAGTATCACTCAAGGTGCTGGTTATAAGCACAAACTCATGAGCCTCATCCCAGACCTACTAACATAACTTCTGAGGGTTGGGCCTGAGTATACTTTGCACTACAACCTCACTTGATTCTGATACATATTATACAAAAGTAATCACCAAGCTTAAAACAAGCAGTCAGCCCACCAGGCAAAAGCATGGAGCCAGAATGCAAATACACTCTATTTGTAGGGTGTTTATTTGTAAGAACATAGAATAAACGGAAGAAAAAGTTAGAAAATATGTTAGGACTAAATGCTGGAGGCTCTGAATGACAGGCTAGAGAACTAGTTCTGGATCTAGAGATAATGAGGAGACAGTGCAGGCTTTGGGGTCACCAAGTGACATGGTAGATGATATATACCAGAAAGTTAGGAAAATAGCTCAGGAGAGATTGGAAAGAGAAGCTGTGTGATGGGGAAGACTAGTTAGGAGGCTACAATAGCCTCCAGTGGCCTCTGGGTGCAACAAAGCCCTCTCTATTTTCCCAGGCTCTTGGGCCCCATGTTGGATTTCCTAGTGGTGGCCATCACTGGAGGCCAAGCACAGATAAAGAAAAGAAGCTCCCTAGTCTCTTCACAGGCATCTTCTTGATAAGTCCAGGCCTGAGGATGCTTTGACAAAAGAAACACAGAGTGTTTCAAGGCATAAGTGAGAAAATCTTATTTGCAGAACAACAGAGTAAGAGATCTTTCAAGATTCAAATGCTCAGGCATCAGAGTCTGGCAGGGATGTGCTGTGTGCCAGGCACAAATAAAGACTGACTATAATCCGGTCAAAGCTGAGAATCTGCTTTTCTGGGGGGAAATTGGCATGTGGATGCTACATCTAAAAATACACAAAGATTTCCATGAGCACTAAATTTAAGTGCAATATTTTCTAAATAGACATGTCTGTTGGTTAGGCGACGAATCTCAATGGCCTTTAAAAAAAAAAAAAAAAAAACTCACTGCTGTCGAGTTGAATCCAACTCATAGAGACTTCTCCTTGGGTTTCCAAGGTAGTATCTCTACAGAAATAGATTGTCCAGTCTTCCTTCTGGGGAGTAGCTGGTGGGTTTGAACTGCCAGCCTTCTGGTTAGCAGTCAAATGCCTTAGGCACTACACCACCAGACAGAAACAGGAATGGAAGGATATAGAAATATCATATCCAATGCATCATTATTAAAGAGAAGCATGTTGTTGTTGGGTGCTGTAAAGTCAATTTCAACTCATGACAACTCCATGCAACAGAGTACAACTGCTCCATAGGATTTTCTAGGCTGTAATCTTTGCAAGAGTAAATTGTCATGTCTTTCTTCTGTGGAGCCACTGAGTGGGTTTGAACCACCAACCTTTCAGTTATCAACTGAGCACAGCAGTGTCTATCCTGTTTAAGTAGTTTTTTAAAAATGCCCCCTTAGAGCCCAGAGAAGACTCATCCTCCAGAGAATTCATCAGAACACCTATCCCTTCTTCCCCTTGCCTACATAGCACTCGCACCATGAGTTATGCAAAATTCACTGCCTTCACAAGAGTACACCAATTCTGTGAGACAGACTTGCCTCAAAACAATGTAGATACATAACTTGGAATCAAAATGATAAAGTGTGTGAGCATCCAAACAACTTTTCTTTTCTGCTGAGATAAATAGAATAGGTGACTTTTAAAAAGATTTCCTCTTTGAAATGCATGAACAAGATTCCACCCAAAAGAAACTACATCATTTCCACTTGTCTGAAGGCAGACAGGCTGTAAACATCCCAGTGAGATTTTTTAGAGTCCTTTTAGCTTCAGTGCAAGAAAGGAAGCTGTTCAGGAAAGGTCTCTCTAATTAGCTGAGCGCAAAAGAGAGCAAAAATGTTTAAATTCCAGGCACAGGGGAGGATTTTGTCATGGAACCAGGTCTCCGTGCTTCTTGCTCTGTCATCACACATTCTTTCCAAAGCAGACAATGCTTTTCTGGCCCTTCTGGTTTTAAAGATAACCTTCATGGTGAAAATCAATAGCTGTAACACAGTCTTTGGTTCAGAATGAAGTAATAACCCTGGCCCTAAGATGAAGTCCTCTGCTGAGGTCAATGGGATTCTGACACAGATACCTTATTTTCTCCTCACAATTGTGTTAACCTTTTCATGACCCATGAGACTGCATATATGCCCACCAACATTTTCAGCTTCTCAAGTTTCTTGGGAAAATGCTATCCCAGTTGTAGCATGTGCAACCGCCTGGCAAGGACTTGTATAACTAACTGCATGAATCTGAAAAAGTGGGCCTCACCCCATCAATAATACCCCCAAACTCCACTTGGGATATACATGTGTCCCATATAATTATATCAAATCCATACCATATTAAAAAAAAAAAAAAATGTGTTCTTGATTTCAGCATGCCTTCCATTACTGAAAACACATGGTTATCAACAAAAAAGCAGAAAAGAATTCAGTCATACTGAGGAAGAAGGCACTGATAGTCCCCACGTTCAGCCCTTCTACCAACTGAGTTTCTAAGTAACTATAAAGCACATACAAATAATGGTACTGAAGTTATGAGAAACTAAGGAGAAGATAAAGTATTAAATCCAGTGAAGGCAATGCAAGGGAGCAGGTTAAGCAAGGAGGGGAAAATAATCAAACCCACTTAGGTGGCAGAGATGGAGAGGAGTCATTAGAAATACAAAGGAGGCCAAAAAGGAGGAAATGAAGAGAAAAACACATCATGGAACCCAGGGGCATTGGGGACTCAGAACAGTCACACCTGGAGTTTTTTAAGGTGAGCTGGGGCTTTGAGTGGGAATTAAGATCTTACTAGGAAATGGAACAAGACCTTACTTTAGTTTGGACTGCCACAGAGTCCAAAAGGGAGTGGGGAAAAGGAAGGAGAAACTCTTTCTGTGTAAGTGGACCCCCAGAGCACACACGTGGCAATGGGCTCAGGTTCAACTCTTGGCAACCCTTTTTAACACAGAGTGGATCTGTGAACTGGGAATTCATGATTGTCAATCCACGCAGAAAGGGATGGCTATTTGTCTTTGGGGCAACTTTCGGGTTTGCACTGTGGGGCTTTGATTGACGGCTGGACATCAACATTGGCAGACAGACTCAGAAGGACCTGGGCTCCCCTTACCTTGCCTGCATTGCTGACTAAATTATATCAAGCCAAATACAGAGAACTCTCTCTGCTTTTTTATCCTGGAGCTCATTTCTGGTGCTTTTTTTTTTTTTTTCCTTTTCTCCCCTGCCTCATACAATAGGAAGAACATATTAAAACTCCACTAATCAACCATAGCTACTAAATGAACACTTCACACAATAGATGTTGTTGTTAGGTGTTGTTGAGTCATTTCTAACTCACAGTGACCCTATGCGCAGCAGAACGAAACAATACCCGATCCCATGCCAGCTCCATGATCCTTGCTATACTTGAGCCCATTGTCATAGTCACTGTGTCAATCCACCATGTTGAAGGCCTTCCCCTCTTTCCTTGACCCTCCACTTTACCAAGCATGATATCTTTCTCCAGGGAATGGTCCCTTCTGACAACATGACCAAAGTAGGTGAGATGAAGTCTGGCCATTCTTGTTTCCAAGGAGCATTTCGGGTGCACTTTCTCCAGGATAGATCTGTTAGTTCTTTTATTGGTCCGTTATTCTTTCAGCATTCTTTGCCAGCATTATAACTCAAAAGCATCAATTCTTCTTCAGTCTTCCTTATTCATTGTCCAGCTCTCACATGCATATGAGGTGACTGAAAATATCATGGTTTGTGTCAGGCGCACCTTAGTTCTCAAGGAGACATCTTTGCTTCTCAGCACTTGAAAGAGCTCCTTTGCAGCCTACTTGCCCAGTGCTATACATCGTCTAATGTCCTGACTACTGCTTCCACTGGCGTCGATTGCAGAACCAAGCAATGTGAAGTCTTTGACAACTTCAATCTTTTCTCCACCTATAGCTCCTGCACCAAAGGATCAAGGACATATGGTGGACAGCACCTGCTCATCTCAACTCCAAATCTTCTGCACGATGAACAGAGACCTGCACCCACATCCCCACCAGTGGATTCCACCAACACAGAGAGAGCTGGAGAGTGGCCCAGTACAGCCAAGTTAATAACCAAAGAAGTACACCTGCTCCACACTTCCAGATGTAGTAAAACAAAAAATAAGGGAGAAACAAATCAGCACATAAATAACAATTTAAGACAACAACTTCAAAATATCTAGGAAAAATCAGACAGCCTCAAACCAAAAACAGGACAAGATAATAGGGGAAAAATAAAAGCCCAGGCTAAAGAATTAACATATAACTTGGAGGAAGAACAAGCAATAGAACTATCTGGTAAGGAATTCAGAAGGTACAAATATATAGGACCCTCCAAGAGCTCAAGAAAACTATAAGCAGAAACAATGAGAAGACAGCTAGTACACAGGAAGAATTCATGAAAATCATTCAAGAACAAACTAACAAGATAATTACACAATTAGAACTCATACAAAAAAGCTATTGGAAATCCAGAAGATGAATAATGAAATTACGGAGATAGATAACACAGTGGAAGGACAAAAGAGTAGACTAGAACTGGCTGAAGAATGCAGTTCCCAGCTAAAAGACAAATCCTTTGACACTAGCCTACATGAAGAAAAATCAGAACAAAGATTTAAGAGAAATGAAGAGAGCCTAAGTTATAGGGGATGGCAGGAAAAGAAACAACATACACCTCATTGGAATACCAGAACAAGAGGGGGGGGGGCAGTGAGAAAATTTGCTAACAGAAAATTTTCCCCATATCATGAAGGAAGAAAAGATATCCATCCAAGAAGCTCATCAAACCCCATACGGGATAGATCCTATGAGAAAATCACCAAGACATATTATAATCAAAAACCAAAGAAAAAGAAAACCAAAGACAAAGAAAGAATCTTGGGAGAAGCTTAGGAAAAACAAGATGTAACCTACAACAGATAATCAATGAGACTAAACTCTGATTTCTCAGCAGAAACCATGTAGGCAAGAAGGGAATGGTATGTACAAAACACTGAAGGAAAAGAATTGCCAACCAAGAATTATGTATCCAACAAAACTGTCCCTCAACTATGAGGATGAAATCAAGACATTCTCAGACAAATAGAAATTAAGGGAATTTGTGAAAACCAGAACAATCCTACAAGAAATGCTAAAGGGAATCCTTCCAATAGAGAACCTGCAACAGAAAACCACAAATTAAAATCAAGACACTTGACACCACCACCTAGAAACCAAATCTGTAAAAGATTCTCAAAATAATCTCACAAAAAAGTACATAGAGAAATAGGGAAGTCAATCTGCAGATGACACCAGCAACTAAGCAAGCAGAAGGAATAAAAGCTTTAATTACAAAACTTACAAATGGAGAGGAAGATAGGACAATGTCTTTATAGAACAGACTGTTGCAAACTAAGGGAGATAAGAATTTACTTCAGGGTAACCACAAAGAAAATTAACAATCCTTCTAAGCAAACTCAGAAAGAGGGAAAACACACAAGGGCTTAGTAAACACAAAACCAACAATAATGAAGAAAGCAGAAAAAACACTTAATAACAAAATGAACTCAGCACTGAAAAATATTTGGAAAAAAGAAATCACAACAACACATCAAAAAACACAATACAATGACAGCAACAAATTCCTACCTATCACTAATTACACTCAATGTGAATAGACTAAATGCACCAGTTAAGAGAAAGAGAGTAGAAGGCTGGATAAGGAAAGAAAATCCATCGATATGCTGCTTACAAGAGACCCACCTTAGACACAAAGATAAAAATAACTTAAAAATTAAGGAGTGAAAAAAATATCAAGCTAATGGCAACCAAAAAAGAGGAGTGGCAATATGAATTTCAGATAAAATAGACTTCCACGTGAAAAATAGCATAAGGGACAAAGAAGGACACTATATGATGCTAAAAGTGACCAAGAGGACATTACCATAATAAATATCTATGCACCCAATGAGCTCCAAAATACATAAAGCAAATATTAACTGAATTGAAAGGAAAAAGAGACAACTCTACAATAGTAATAGGGATTTTAACACACCTCTTTCAAGAATGGACAGGACAACTAGAAAAAAAAGATACAGAAGAACTCACAACACAATCAAATAATTTTACCTCACAGACATATACAGAGACCTCCACCCAACAAAAGCACAATACACATTCTTCCCTAGTGCATATAGATTATTCTCCTGAATAGACCATATGTTAGGACACAAAACAAGCCTCAATAGATTAAAAAATATTAAAATACTACAAGGCATCTTCTCAGATTACAATACAATAAAATTAGAAATCAATAATAGGAAAACCAACCCACCCACTGCCGTCGAGTCATATCCAATTCACAGCGACCCCTCCTTGGGTTTCCGAGGCAGTATCACTACAGAAGCAGATTGCCCAACCTTCCTTCTGAGGAGTGGCTGGTGGGTTTGAACTGCCAGCCTTCTGGTCAGCAGTCAAATGCCTTAGGTACTACGCCACCAGAGCTCCTATAGGAAGACCAAGGGGGAAAATAAAAATATACATGGAATCTGAACAACACACTGCTCAAAAACTACTCAGTAACAGAAGAAATAAAGTGTGAAAAAACAATATCCTAGAAACAAATGACAATGAAGATACAACTTACCAAAACCTTTGGGGCACAGTCAAAGGAGTACTTGGAGGTCAATTTGTAGCAATAAATGTACACATCAAAAAAGAAGAAAAAATCAAAATCAACACTTTACCTCAACAACTCCACCAATTAGAAAAAGAGCAATAAAAGAAACTTATCATATCCAGATGTAACAAAATAATAAATATCAAAACAGAAACAAATGAAGGAGAAAACAAAATAGAGAAAACTAACAAAACAAAAAGCTGGTTCTTCAAAAACGTTAACAAAATTGACAAACCACTGGTAAATTTAACAAAGAAAAAGAAAGAGAAGATGCAAATAACATGAATAATAAATGAACAGGGCAACATCACAACAGAACCAACTGAAATAAAAGAGATAATAACAGAATATTACCAGCTCTGGTGGCGTAGTGCCTAAGGCACATGATTGCGAACCAGAAGGCTGGTGATTCAAACCTACCAGCCACTCCTCAGAAGGAACACTGGGCAATCTACTTCCATAAAGATATCACCTCAAAAACCCAAGGAAGGGTTGCTGTAAGTCGAAACTCACTCAACGGCAGTGAGTTTGGTTCTTTTGGGTTTGTACATCAACAGATTTGAGAACCTAGAAGAGATGGACAAATTTATAGAAACACAAGACCTACCTAAACTAACCCAGGCTAAGATAAAATACTTTAACAGACCCATAACAAAAGAAAAAATTGAACAGGTCATTTAAAAAAAAAAAAAAGCACAAAAAAGTCCTGGTCCAGACCACTTCACTGGAAAATTCTACCAAACGTTCAGGGAAGAGCTGACATCTATACTACTCAAACTATTCTAGAACATAGAAAATGAGGGAGTACTCCCAAGTGCATTCTATGAAGCAAGCATAACACTGATCTGAAAACCAGGTAAAGATACCACTAAAAAGGAAAACTAGACCAAATCCCTCATGAATATAGATGCAAAAATCTTCAACAAAATCCTAGCCAACAGAATCCAACAACATATCAAAAAAACAATACACGATGACCAAGTGGGAGTCATACCAGGTATGCAAGGATGGTTGAACATCAGAAAAACAATCAATGTAATCCATCACGTAAACAAAACAAAAGAACCGTATGATCATATCAATAGATGCAGAAAAGGCATTTGATAAAATTCAACACCCATTCCTGTTCAAAACTCTCAGTAATATCCTCAACATAATAAAGGGCATATAAACAAAACCATCAGCCAACATAATTGCTAACGGAGAAATACTCAAAGCATTCCCCTTGTAAACAGGAACCAGACAAGGATGCCCTCTATCACACTTCTATTTAACATTGTACTGGAAGTCCTAGCCAGGGCACTAAGGGGAAGAAAGAGAAGTGAAAGGCATCCAAATTAGCAGAAAAAAAGAAAAAGAAAGAAAGCTATCTCTATTCACAGTTGGCACGATCCTCTGCACAGAAAACCCAAGAGACTCAGCAAAAAAATTACTGGAACTAATAGAAAGGTTCAGCAATGTGGCAGGATACAAGGTCAACATACAAAAAATCAGTTGGAATTCTCTACATCAACAAAGAGCCCTCTGAAAAGGAAATAAGGAAGACAATACCATTTACAATCAAAACTCACTGCCATAGAGTCAGATCCAACTCATAGTGCCCCTCCTTGGGTTTCCAAGGTGGTATCACTATGGAAGTAGATTGCCCAATCTTCCTCCCGAGGAGTGGCTGGTGGCTTTGAACTGCCAGCCTTCTGGTTAGCAGTGAAATGCCTTAGGCATTATGCCACCAGAGCTCCCATTTACAATAGCTACCAAAAAGATAAAATACTTAGGAATAAATTTTACCAGTGACACAAAACACTTAAACAAAGAAAACTATAAAACACTACTACAAAAACTACAAGGCATCTACATAAATGGAATGGTAACAAGAGAACCTACATATTGCGAAAAAATATTTGGTTATGACATATCTGACAAGGAAGTTATCTCTAAAATTTATAGAAAACTTCAACACCTCAACAATAAAAAGACAAACAATCCAATTCAAAAAATGGGCAAAGGACATGAACAGACACTTACTAAAGAAGATATACAGGTGGACAACAAACACATTAGGAAATGCTCATACTAATTAGAGATGTAAATTAAAACAACAATGAGATATCATCTCACCCAAGCAATAATATCAAAGTTCAACAAGACAAAGTAACAAATGCTGGTGAGGTTGCAGAGAGATTGGAACTCTCATACACTGCTGATGGGATTGCAAAATGGTACAATCATTGTGGAAAATGGCATGGCATTTCCTTGAAAAACTGAAAATAGAAATACCATCTGATCCAGCAATTCCATTACTAGGAATGTACCCTAAAGAGGTGAGAGGCCAGACACAAATAGACATATGCTCACCCATGTTCACTGCAGCACAATTCATTATAGCAAACAGATGGAAACAACCTAAATGCCTATCAACAAATGAATGGATAACCAAACTGGTACATTCACACTATGAAATACTATGCTACATTAAAGAATAATGAAGAATACAGGAATCACCTTACAACATGGATGAATTTGGAGGACATTATGTTGAATGAAATAACTCAATCACAGAAGGACAAATATTGTATAAGTTCATTATTGTAAAAAGTCAAGGAAAGTTTTACTCAGGGAAGGAAATTCACTTTGTTGGTTACCAGGGATGGGAAGGAAGGGGAGGGAAAATTTCAGAGTAGTTGGTGGTCACATGTTGATTTGGGTGAGGGGAGGAGTAGTATGGAAAGAGTCTGACCAGCATGGTGACACTGGGGAAAGGAAAGACACAGAACCATGCACAAAAGATATAGACAACAAAGGCAAACACTATATTACATGCACAATACTTCATTACCACTGGCACCAAACACCAGGCTATGGGTAAATGCGCAGACAGGTGAGAAGATCAGGTGAGGGTAGGCAAACAGGAACACCATAGACCAGAGACAGATTTGGCTGAAGACACTCTTATATGTGCACTTGTGCTACAAAATCAGCCACATACATCACAGAAGCAACAGAGGACAGGGTTGGAGTAGCTTCCCAGAGACAACCAAATACCATGAGGGAGAGAATCACCAGGCCTATGGGCTCAGGACCACAGTCTTGGGGGACATCATGCTCAACTGGCACAACATAGTACGTAAAAATCTTGTTCTACATCCTACTTCGCTGAGTAGCGAATGGGGTCTTAAAACCTTGTGAGCAACCATCTAAGATGTAACTATTGGTCTCCTCTCATCTGGAGCAAAGAAGAGTGAAGAAAATCAAAGTCATCTGGAAATAACTAGTCCAAAGATAAGACAGACCATGAGGACTTCAGCCTTCACAACCCCAAGACCAGAAGAACTAGATGGTGCCTGGCTACCAATGCCAACCACTCATAAAGGGATCAAAACTGGAGATCCTGGATAGAGTAGAAGGAAAAATGTAGAACAAAATTCAAAAACACAAAAATGGATAGAGACTGGTGAAACCCCCGAGACTATGGCCCCGGGTTATCCTTTGGGCCTAGAAATGGACTCACTTCTGTGGATTGGCTCTCAGCCCAACAGTAGAAAGACCTACGTGCAGAACATCTACCCCAGGGCAATGGACCCACCTACTCTAAGGAGATGCACCCCTTAGATGCATCAGCCATGAGACATAAAAGGGGTAACATTCACATAGAGGGAAAGCTGGACAGACAGGAAATCATGGATAAGAAAGGCACAGAGAGCAAGTAGTCACAGGGAGGAAAGGGGAGGAGAGTTCTCTATGGTTGGGGATGGTAATCAGGGCCATGAAATCAAATGTGCATGAACTGTTGAATGTAAATTTGCACTCAAAGCAAAACTAAAAAAAAAAAAAAAATCAGTCTTTTAAAATTTGTAATCACTATCCTCTTAGCACTTAGGCAACACTCTAACCTGATCCTAAGGAGAAACATCTGTGCTGTCCTACCTTTCTCTGAAGAGACAGATGCTTACAGCACTCAGACTGCAGTGCCAACCTACTGAAAAGAGCTGGGCCTCCAAGAACATTTAGACCAAACACAGATAAGATGTTGGCACTTTAGTGTTTCCTCAGAGGGAGACACTCAGTCCCTATCTCAGTGATAGCGACACCATAGAGTATGGCTCAGTGGAAAGAAGTCAGATGCAAAGGACCATGTGTGCTAAGATTTCATTTATCTCACATTATCTCATATTTCCTTTTCTGGAAAACGCAAATGTGTAGAGGCAGAAAGCAGATCAGTGGTGGCCTAGGGCTGGGAGATGGGATGAAAGTGGGAACTGACTGCAAATAGGCTTGAGGAACTTTGGGGGATGATGAAAACGTTCCCAAACTAGATTATCATGATGACTGCACAATTCTAAAATTCTACTAAAATTTACTTATGGCTAAAATGCATTTAAATTTAAAACTGAATTTGAAATGGTCTAATGGTAGCATAGTGCCTAAGGCATTTGACTGCTAACCAGAAGGTTGGCGGTTCAAACCCACCAGCCACTCCTCGGAAGGAAGGTTGGGCAGTCTACTTCCGTAGTGATACCACCTCGGAAACCCAAGGAGGGGTTGCTATGAGTCAGGTCCAACTCGATGGCACATAACAACAACAACAACAATGTCCATGTTTAAATTGTAACTCAATAAAACTGTAAAAAAAATGTATTCATTGAGTAGTTAATGATAGGGAAAAATGTGATAAGTAAAAAATAAAAATAAATTTAAAACAACAGAATAAACAAAACCCACTGTTCTCAAGTTTATTCTAACTCATAGTGACACTAAAGGACTTATTAGAACTTCCCCATAGAGTTTCCAAGGCTGTAAACATTATGGAAGTGAACTGCCACATCTTTTTCCCGCAGAACTGCTGACCTTTCAGTTAGCAGGTGTTCTGGTTACCCAGTGCCACTTTGACAAAAATATACCACAAATGGGATGGCTGAACAAACAAGAGTTTATTCTCTCATAGTTTGGAGGCTTTAAGTCCAAGTTCAAAGTGCCAAGATCTAGGGGCTGGGTGAAAGCCCTTCAGCCTTGGACTTCAGCTCTGCCTGCAGCTCCCGGCCCACTGAAGCTAGAGGCTTTCCTTCACTCAGACAGCTGCTAACTGCAGAGGCTGCCAAGCCCAAGGTTGACAAACAAAAAGGCACAGTTCAGATGTTATCAAACTACACGGCAGGCTATTAATTCAAGTCCATTGTAAGTCCCCAGGTCGGCAGAGCATGGTAGGCTGCTGAACAACGACACGGCTACATGCAGGGTTCAAGTGTGCCACAAGCTAGAGACCATTTCCCAAGGCTTCTGCTTAAATACAGGAAGCAGACCACATTCCCTAAGTCAGCTACTCAGCTGCTCACAGTGGATTCCACCATGGAGTTGATTACCAGTCTCATTATGGGGAATACTACATCCAGCTGCCCAGCCACTCAACCAGGCCCAGCCAAGCTGACACACAAACTGAACTATCACAGCAGCCAAGCACTTAACTACTGAGCCACCAGGGCTCCTTAAAAAGCAGAATACCAAATATCAAACTGTATGTTCCTACTGTAATTTAAAATATGCATACCAGCACACATAGGCATAACAGAAAGAAATATACCAAAATATTTACAATGATTATTCTCTCCATAATGGGATTATAGGTGATTTTAATTTTCTTCTGTGGTGTAGTGCCTGAGGCATTTAACTGCTAACCAGAAGGATGGTGGTTCAAACCCACCAGTCACTCCTCAGAAGGAAGATTGGGCAATCTACTTCTTGTAGTGATACTGCCTCGGAAACCCAAGGAGGGGTCACTATGAGTCGGATCTGACTCATCCGTAGTGAGTATGGTTTTTTTAGTTTGTACATTTCAAATGTCTATCATGAACTGCTCGCATAATTAAGAAATTAAACTGTTATTTAACAATGCATCTCTGTAGTAATCAGTCTAGTATATATAACTGGAAGAGTTTGTAACAATATTTGAGACTATACAACATTTTGGCCCCAGCAACTGAGCAGATTCTTCATTCTCTGGCTATTGCTGAAACTCAGGGGCTTGAAAGAGTTAAGGCTTCCTATCCAAGTAAGTACCATTCCCCTTCTCCTCAGCAGGTCCACTGTGTGTGTTCTCAGAAGGGAGTCAGGCCTACACAGGGAAAGCAAACATTAATTAAGTCACATATTGCACATGCATTCACCAACTCTGTTAACACACTGGAACAAATTCCAGCATGTTCAATTCAATTAAGTATGGACAAGAGTAGCTAGGACTATATTATCAAGCATGAATGAGCCCTAAGGTGCCTATCCCCAATCCAGGACCCAGGACCCAGTATATTTATAAAAATGCCTTTTTTTTTTTTTAGTCCATGAGAAGGTCTCTTCATTTCGTAGAATACACAGTCTTACTGTATCAGAAGATTTACTGACCCCAACTAATGATCTTCTATCCTTCAGAATTAATCTCTCACACTGGATCTCTAAGTACTTTGCTGATTACAGAATTTTCTAAAACAATAAATACTTCATACCATGCTAACACAGGAGTTTCCTGTCACAGGTGTTAAGACTGAGGACAAGGGTCAGCTGAGGCCACTCCTACTGTTCACTAATTTGAAGAAGTGACCTAAGCTGAGGCAAACAGCATGTTTTCTTGACTGGCCCCAGTAGAAAGCCTAAATTGTTGTATCCTCAGCCTGTCAATATTTTTCTAAGAACTTCCCCTCTGTCCATCACAGGAATCAGCCTTACAGCCTTGTCTGTAGCATAGAACTTGGGGTCTGAACTGTGGTCTCAGACCATAGATGACAGAATGGAGTAGACCTCTTAACAAAGTGTTGTTAGCTGCCATCAAGTCTATTCCAACTCATGGCAATCTCATATGTAAGAGTAGAATTGCTGCATAGCCTTTTCAGGAATGTAGCCTTTCAGAAACAGATTACCAGGCCTATCTTCCCAGATGCCCCTGGTTAGGTTTGAATGTCCAACCTTTCAGCTACTGTTGTTGTTCTTGTTATCTGCCGTCAAGTCGGACCCAACTCATAGTGACTCCTTGGGTTTCTGAGGTATCACTACAGAAGTAGATTGTCCCACCTTCCTTCCGAGGAGTGGCTGGTAGGTTTGAACCACCAGCCTTCTGGTTAGCAGTCAAGTGCCTTAGGCACTACTCTACCAGAGCTCCTTTTTGGCTAATAGTCCAATGCTTAACCATTTACACCACTCAGAGACTCTTGTCTCAAGTTGAGCCAAAGATCCTGAGATCACAATTGGAATTTTCAATACAACTGATCTCCACTGGTCATGTGAAATATGAATGTAGAAATCCTGGAGCTATGAGGAAGCCATTTTCCACTAACGTACCTAGAAAAATAGGTAAAATCAGCCTCAGGAGAGAATAGGGTAAAGGAGAAATTCAGAGAACACAGGTAGAAGACACTGAGAGTGGTGTTCTCGGCCAACAATAGTTCATTAGGTCTTGTAACAGTTCTTGTGAGGTCAGCTCTTGGGTGCACAAATTATCCCTTTAGCCTCCTGATCAGCCATCCTTTTGGCCTGAACTAACCTGAGTGGGCTGGCTGTTTTTTTAATTATTATTATTTTTAAAAAAATATATTTTATTGTGTATTAGGTGGAAGTTTTCACAGCAAATTAGGTTCCTCTTAACAATTTTTACAAAAATCGTTCTGTGCCATTGTTACCATTGTTGTGCCAGTGTTGTCTCTGACACATAACAACCCTATGCACAGCAGAACAAAACACGCCCAGTCCCACACCAACTCTATGATCCTTGCTATACTTGAACCCATCACCCCAGCCACTTTGTCAATCCATATCATTGAAGGCCTTCCCCTCTTTCATCAACCCTCTACCTTACCAAGCATGACATCCTTCTCCAGGGTATGAGCCCTTCTGACAACATGACCAAAGTAGGTGAGATGAAGTCTGGCCATTCTCTCATCCAGGGAGCATTCTGGCACTTCCTCCAGGACAGATATTAGTTCTTTTAGCAGTCCATGATACTTACAGCATTCTTCACCAGCACTACAACTCAAAAATATAAACTCTTCTTTGGTCTTCCTTATTCACTGTCCAGCTCTCACATGCATATGAGGTGATTAAAAATACCATGCTTTGTGTCAGGTGCACCTTAGTCCTCAAGGAGACATCTTTGCTCTTCAGCACTTGAAAGAGGTCCTTTGCAGCTGACTTGCCCAGTGCCATACATTGTCTAATGTCCTGACTGCTGCTTCTATTGGCATCGATTGTAGAAACCAAGCAACGTGAAGTCTTTGACAACTTCAGTCTTTTCCCCATTTATTGTGATGCTGCTTGTAGGTCCCACTGTGAGGATTTTTGTTTTCTTTATATTGAGATGTAATCCATACTGCAGACTGTATTCTTCAATCTTCATCAGTAAGTGCTTCAACTTATCCTTACATTCAGCAAGCAAAGTTGTGTAGTTATTATGATTGCTCCTCCAATCCTGATGCCACGTTCTTCTTCATATAGTCCAGCTTCTTGGATTATTTGCTCAGCATACAGATTGAATAAGTATGGGAAAAGGATACAACCCTGATGTACTTCCTTCTTGATTTTAAACCATGCAGTGTCCCCTTCTTCTGTTTGAATGACAGCCTCCTGGTCAATGTACAGGTTCCTCATGAGTACAATAAAGCGTTATGGAATTCCCATTCTTCTCAATGTCATCCACAATTTGTTATGATCCACACAATCAAATGCTTTTGCATAGTCAATAAAACACAAGTAAACATCTTTCTGGTATTCTTTGCTTTAAGCCAAGATCCATCTGACATCAGCAATGATATCCCTCATTCCATGTCCTCTTCTGAATCCAGCTTGCATTTCTGGAAATTCTCGGTTAATATACTGCTCCAACTGTTCTTGAATTATCTTCAGTAAGATTTTACTTGCATGCGATATTACTGATATTGTTCAATAATTTTAGCATTCTGTGGGATCACCTTTCTTTGGAATGGGTACAAATATGGATCTCTTCCAGTCAGTTGGTCAGGTAGCTGTCAATTTTGCTTGCTGAAAGTCAGGACTGGATGAAGCACTTACTGATGAAGATTGAAGAATACAGTCTGCAGTATGGATTACATCTCAATATAAAGAAAAGAAAAATCCTCACAACTGGACCTATAAGCAGCATCACCATAAATGGAGAAAAGACTGAAGTTGTCAAAGACTTCACATTGCTTGGTTCTACAATCGACACCAATGGAAGCAGCAGTCAGGACATCAGATGACATATAGCACTGGGCAATAAATCATTGGTGTTGCAATATTCTACCATCCAATCTCCAGCTTTATTTCTGTCACCAAGGCCAAATTTTCCAGCAACTGGTGAGTCTTCCTTGTTTCCAACTTTTGCATTCCAATCACTAGTGATAATTAACACATTTTGATTGCATATTCGGTCAATTTCAGACTGCAGAAGTTGATAAAAATCTTCAATTTCCTCATCTTTGGCTTTGGTGGTTGGTGCGTAAATTTGAATAGTAGCAGTATTAACTCATCTTCCTTGTAGGCATATGGATATTATCCTATCACTGACAGCATTGTACTTCAGGACAGATCTTGAAACATCCTCCTCAAATTGTCATTCCCGGCATAGTAGATCATATGGGTGTCCGATTCAAAATGGCCAAAACCAGTCCATTTCAGCACACTAATGCCAAGGATATCAATCTTTATGCATTCCATTTCATTTTTGACAACTTCCAGTTTTCCTAGATTCATACTTCATACATTCCATGTTCCAAATATTAATGGATGT
>NW_006921643.1:1357902-1378385 GCF_000298275.1 Orycteropus afer afer
GCTATTCATAAGGTTTTCCCTGGCCAATTCTTTGAGAAGTGGATGGCCTCTTCCTTCTTCCTAGTCTGTCTCAGTCTGTAAGCTGTGTTGAAACCTGTGCACCATGTGCAACCCTGCTGGCATTTGAACACCGGTGGGACAGCCTCAAGCTTCACAGCAACATGCAAGCCACCACAGTACTACAAACTGACAGACAAGTTTGTCTCCCTTAGCTGTTTGAAACCTGTCCACCATCCCCTTAGCTGGATCCTGTTGCTTTGTCATCCCCAGCTTTCCCTCTTTTCTGCCTCTTGGGTGAGGCCTGTGTCCCCCCACACACACACTTACCTGGATCATGTCACTTTGTCATCCCTGACTTTCCCTCATTCCTGCCTCTTGAGTGGGGCCTGTCTCTCTGTGCCATTGGGTACAATATTTACAATGTGTCAGTATTTTCTCCATTCAGTTTGTTCTGTTTTCATTGATCTAGTCCCTTCCCCTCTTTGCCTTCTCATCTTTGCTTTTGGTTAACTGTTGATCATTTGGTTTCATATACTTAATTGTTTAAGGAAGCACATTACGCACAGGCGATATTGTTTATTTTATAAGCCAATTTATTATTTGGCAGAAAGGTGACCTGCAGAAATAGCTTTTCAATTCCAAATTCAAAGAGTATCTTAGGGCAATAGTCTTGAGAGTTCCTCTAGGCTTTATTGGATCCAGAACATCCAGCCTTTATCTTAGTAATTTGAGTTTTGTTCTAGATTTTTCTCATATTCTATCTGGGACCTTCTATTGTGTCCCTGATCAGAACAGTTGGTAGTGGTAGCCTGGCACCATCTGGGAACCATCTACTTCCTCTGGTCTCAGGTAAGAAGAGGTTGTGGTTCATGTGGGCTATTAGTCCCATGGACTAGTTTCTTCTTTGAGCCTTTGATGTCCTTCATTCTCTTTTCCTCCACATGAGTAGAGACCAACAGTCATATCTTGGGTAGTCACTCGCAAGCTTTTAAGACCCCAGAAACTACTCATTACACTTGCATGTAGAACATTATCTTTATGAACTACGTTATGACAATTGATTAAGTTGTCCCCCAAGACTTGAATGGGTTTTTGTCTTTTTGTAAAAAACACATTCCACTCTGAAAATAGGAAATACTCACCTCTGATCTCTGACTGGTGGCATTAGCAAAGGCACAGCCAGAAGACTGAAATGTCTTCTTCCCCAGGACTACATCAAATGCAGTTTTCTAAGGAAAGGATTCCCAGATACAGTATCCAGGCTGCAAAACCAGTGGAGCCTCCAGAATGATCAATTCACTTAATGTAGAATGCTGCTTAGAAGCAAGAAGGGCAAGACTTTGTCTTGTTTACTTTGCACATGTCATCAGGAGGAACCAATTACTGAAGAAAGACAAACATGTATACTAATGTACATATGCACAGAGAGAGAACTCATTCCACAACTATATTGATGTGGTGGTTATGTTTGTGTGTCAACTTGGCTGGGCCTGGTTCAGTGGCTGGGCAGCTGGATGTAGTGTCCCCAATGATGAGACTGGTAATCAACTCCATGGTGGGATCTACCACAAGCAGCTGTGTAGCTGCCTTTGGGATGTAGTCTGCTTCCCATATATAAGGAGTAAGCCTTGGGGATAGTAGCTAGTTTAAGGCATGCTTGGATCCTGCATGTAGCCATGTTATTGTTGAGCAGCCTGCCATGCTCTGCTGACCATGGGACTTACAATGGGCTTAACGGCCTGTCATGTGGTTTTTTGGTAACATCGGGACTGTGCCATTTTATTTGTTGGCCTTGGGCTTGTTAGCCTCAGTAGCCAGTAGTTGCCGGAGTGAAGAGATGCCTCTAGCTTCAGTGGTCCAGGAGCAAGAGGCAGAACTGAAGCCCAAGGTCAAGGGGCTTTCACACAGCCACTAGAGCCTGGCACTTTGAACTGGAACTTAAAGCCTCCAAATTGTAAGAATAAACTCCTGTTTGTTAAGGCCATTCCATTTGTGGTATATTCTTGTCAGAGAAGTACTAGGTAACCAGAACAGTTGAGTTCTGACCCTCCTGTTGAGTTCTGAATGATACTTTCCCATTTCTCTTTGTCTAGCAAAAGGCACGGGAGCTCTGGTGGCCTAGTGCCTAAGGCACTTGACTGCTAACCAGAAGGCTGGGGGTTCAAACCCACCAGCCACTCCTCGGAAGGAAGGTTGGGCGATCTACTTCTTTAGTAATACTGTCTCAGAAACCCAAGGAGGGGTCACTATAGTCGGGTCCAACTCGATGGCACATAACAACAATGACAGCAGCAAAAGGCATCAATAAACATCTAATTATCTTTCAAATAAGTATGTTTGTAAGTGGGGACAGTGATTTGGGAGAAAGAGTACTAGCCATAAGACCAGAATGACTTCTTACAGTGGCCTAACCACTAACACTTCACAAGACATTTCACCTTCTAGAGTCTGTTTCTCCATCTGTGAACTGGAACTAATAAAGCCCCTATGGACTCAAACATACCAGTGATCATGAAGATGGAACAAGATGAGGCAACATTTCATTCTGTTATACATAAGGTTGCTATGAGTCAGAGCATGCATGACAGCAACTAACAAACAATAAGTGTTATTTCAAAGATTAAGTCAGAGATGCACATCAAAGTGTCTAACAATTTAGCACTTGGTAGGCACTCAACAAATGGAAGCTATAATCATTACTATTGATTTTATTAAGTGTAAGTTGTTAGATCATATAGTACAGGGTCAGGGCACAAAAATATACCTGCTTTTGGAATACAGTCAGTACTGCAAACACAGACCATTCCCCAGCAGCACACAGAACCCCAGAATATAGCCAGTGACCAGGGTACTAAACAGATAGAGGAAAGCAGGAAGTGGAGTGAACAGTTTTGCATCATGACAACAAGCATCTATCTCCCCTCCTCTGGGTTCCTTTGGGGAACCAATTCTCCCCCATATTTAGACCTTGGTTTGGGCTAGACTCCACCCAACTCCAGGATGGAACATGTCATCTATACCTAAATCTACCAATTTCCCTGGTGACAGTGGTTCATGGATGGGCACATGACCCAGCCAATGAAATGCAGTGAAATGTTTGCTTAGATGGCAGAAAGGTATTTTCTATTAAATGTAAATATGAGAGGCTACAGGGCTGGAGCTGCTGCAGCCATCTCACTCCCATGAGGAAGATGTTGTTGTTGTTGTTGTTGTTGTTGTTATGTGCCGTCGAGTCGACCCCGACTCATAGCGACCCCTCCTTGGGTTTCCGAGGCAGTATCACTACGGAAGTAGGATTGCCCAACCTTCCTTCCGAGGAGTGGCTGGTGGGTTTGAACCGCCAGCCTTCTGGTTAGCAGTCAAGTGCTTTAGCCACTATGCTACCAGAGCTCCTATGAGGAAGATAGAACCTGGCAAAAATCAAACACAATATGCAGATGAGAACAGAGCTCAAAGATGGAAAGTGGGAAACAAGTTTCTAATAGCATCTATGAATCCTTGCATCAAGCTAAATCTCACATTAGAACTACCTCTTGAGTTCTTGATTTTGAGTTATAAAACACCTTTTTATTTTGTAATCATTTTGGAATAAATTTTTTGTCTCATGCAACTAGGGAAATCTTAACCGATACATAGGTGAGAGTGTTTGGAGCTGGCTAAAGGTAAGGAGAATGAGGAGAGATGCTCAGGTTATTCTGGAGGAACCATGCTTCTGCTTCTAACCTATGAGCCCACATTCACTGTGGACCATGGAAAAGAAGTCCTGAATAAGTACCTGTTGACTAAGAGAAAGCAAATGAGAAACCCCTAGATGCATGCTCTTAACTCCAAGACAACATTCCCTAAGCCTCCATCAGCTCAGGTTTGATGTGTGTGGTGTGCTTCTGCTATAAGAGCTTTTGGTTTCCTATTTGTCTCATTCTTCCAGGTGGGAGCTAACATGACATTTATAAGTAACATATTCGTGGGATCACACAAGTATAGAAGCTCCTCATATATTCCACTTTACTGACTGCTTTAAAAAAAAAAAAAACCTTGGTAAAACACACATAGGGGAGGTAGACAGTGAAGGGACTTTCAGTCTCAACCTATCATTGCTAAAGATCTTGATCCTGGATTGTTACAAGAGAAAGGAACTTTGGAACACTGCTGACTGTTTCCTTCATTGCATAGGTATAATGTGTCATTATCCTGATATCACCATCCAACCCTTCCGTATGGTCCCTGCCCTTAGCTCATTCCTAAGCAAGTCCTTGTTGAGAGATAATGTAGGATAGTGATTAGTGCCATACTCTGTAGCTTCTGTGTAGCCTGATTCTGACACTTGCTAACTACTATTTACCATTATTATTTATTATTATTATTTACTATTATTTACTATTATTATTTACTATTATTTACACCAAGTCATTTTTCCTTTCTGCACCTACTATTCTATAAAATAATAATAATAGTACCCCTCACAGACTAGTTGTGAGGACTTCCTGGTTGGGTGGGCAGCAGGTCTTAACTTCAGTTTTACATGTAGGAAAAAGGAGGCACATAGTGGTTGAACAATTTGCCCAAAAGTCTCACAGCAAATAACTGCAGGATTTTGGACCTTCATTCAGGTCTTATGTCAGGGTCCTTACCCCCTACGTTCCTCCACACAACTGCAAGCTTGGTTCCTCCAGTGCCTAACAGTGTGCAAAATCACTATTCGTGATGCTCTTATAACTGACTCTTAGTCATATACTTGCTGTGCCATCCAAGCTATGGCCTCCTTGAGGGGGAAGAACTTCAAGTGGTATGATCTGCACACACTTGGCAGAAACTTTATGCTCTGTGAGGCAAAGTCTCTGAGCCTAGAAGCAAGTTCTATCTTCTGTTAATGTGCATGTTTGCTCATGGTGTCTTGCAGGGATATTATAAATGTAGCTGTATTTTAAGATCTGCTCAGAATAAACAAAACCTGTTCCCAAAGCCTTTACTCTTCATAAGTGTCAAGAAAACCCAGCAATCGAACAGGTGGAAAACCATACAAAGGAAATTAGGAGGCTGCCATGGAAGACAGCTTTGGCCTGAGGGATGCAATTGTGTCTCAGGTTTGAAAGAGTCGTGGCAAAGAAACAAAATTAAATGTGTCAACTCTTCAGTTTTTGAGGTTGTACCTGCTAGCATAGAGGACATTTGTGCGAACCGCAAGAGTTTTACAGGACTGTAAAACTTAAAAATAAACATTATTTTATTCATTTTCTCTATAAATTTTTACTATGTGCCAGGCAAACCCTCACACTATAACCCTAAATATGCAAGACACAGCCCTTGCTCTCTTTCTGGGAATATAGAAAACATCTCCCAAGGCCCTGCATCTCCTGCCAGTGACTTAAATAGGTTTGTGAAAACTCCATGTTCACACTGATGTGGGCAACAGCTAATCCCAGGAGAAAATAATTTCATAGAGCAGCATTTCTAAAAACTTGTTCCTTCTAATAAGGTGTCACATAATGAAGACAAAAAGATTTTGTAGCCAAATTAATTGAGAATTATTGGTTTTAAAACTGGCAAACCAGTTTCTTTACTACAAGACTTCTCTGATCCTTTACCAGGTGAATTGCTTAGTGACTCACCAAGGAGGAGTCAGGCTGCATGCAGCATGTGGGCACACAAGGCCTGCCCAAACCTAGGAGGTGAGCAAGGATTTGCAAAAATATATATGATCAACACATGTATATCTATGTTCATTGCAGCATTATTCACAATAGTAAAATGATGAAAACAACCTAAGTGCCCACCAACGGGTGAATGAATAAACAAATTGTGGCCCATACATGCATACAATGGAATACTTTACTATTATAAAAAATAATGATGAGTCCTCAGAACATCTTATAATGTAGATGAATCTGGAGGACATTATGCTAAGTAAAATAAGTCAATCATAAAAGGACAAATATTGTATGGTCTCATTTTTATAAAAAGACAAGAATAGGCATACACCAAGAAAGCAACATTCTTGGATAGTTACCAGGGATGGGAGGAGAAGGAGAGTAAATCATTTTTTAAAGAGTAGCAATTGTTATCTGGTGATGGGAAAAGCAATACACAATATGGATGAAGTCCACACAACTTGACCAAGGTAAGTGATGACACTAAGAAAGATACAAGGGACAATTTCAGTAAATGCTATAACATATACAATTTTGCAACAATAGTAATAACAACCAAAAATGTGTGGTCACATAGGTAGATGGGTATGCATATATGTATGTAAGAAAGCATATGTGAGTATATAGATGTGTGTGTATAGGTGTATCTGCTGCTGTTGTTATTATGTGCTGTGGAGTCAGACCTGGCATATGTATATATATGTTTGTGTGTGCTGCATACACATTCATATATATTATAAAACACATAAGGGACACAGTTGCAGATACTTCTGAAACATAACTAGACACCTTGTGGGATTGGTTTACTGGGTTTGAAAGCTTAGGACAATAGTTTTAGAAGACAACTTGGTCAACGGGCATACATAGTTCATAAAGAGACTATTCTACATTCTAGTTTTGTGAGTGGTATCTGGAGCCTTAAAGCTTATGAGAAGCCATCTAAGATACAACTATTGGTCTGTACTCATCTGGAGCAAAAGAGAAAGGAAACCAAAGACTCAAAGAAGAAACAGTCTACAAGACTAATAGCTCACATGAACCCTGGTCTCAGCTATCCTGAGACATGAAAAAAAAAAAAAAATGGCACCCAGCTACCACTAACAACCGTTCTGACCAGGGACACAGTATATGGTCCCAGGTAGAATGTGAAAGTAATATAGAACAAACCTCAAATTCCTAAAAAAAAGTCAGAGTGGACCAATAGAGACCAGAGGATACCCTAAGACTACTGTCCTGAAATATCCTTTGAACTTGAAACTGAATCCATTCCCAGAAGTTACCTTTCAGTCAAATAATAGATTGGCTCATAAAATAAACAATATCACCCATGAGTACTATGTTCCTTTAAACAATAATCTATATGAGACCAAACAGTCAATATTTACCTTAAAGCAAAGATGAGAAGGTAAGGAGGCAAGGAAGCTAGAATAATGAACACAGAACAACCAGAATGGAAATAATGAGAATGCTGAAAATTGTAACCAATGTCACTGAACAATATGGATAGAAATATTAAATGGAAACCTAATTTCATATGTAAAATTTCACCCAAAAATTAAATTTAAAAAATGTTTATGACCAGGAAAACTTTTACCCATAGAACATTTTGAGGGACTAGTTCTCCATGGAGTCCCTGGGTGGTACAAAAGGTTAATATGCTCAGCTACAAACAGAAAGGCTGGTGGTTCAGTCCATTCAGTGGTGTCTTAGATAAAATAACACAATCTGCTCCTGAAAAACCCATGGAGCAATTCTTCTCATGTGATACACATGGGATTGTCATGAGTTGGAATGAACTCAACAACAACTGGTAGTGTACATAGAAAGGACTTGGCAAAAACACTGCAATAGAGGACAGTGTCTGAGGTAGATCTATCATGAACACAAAAATCCATTATTTCCCTGTCCCATCCTCACCTGTGTATGTGACCTCACAGATGTGCGAATAATTAGACATAGGTTTCCTTCTAACCAAGAATCTCTTTTGAACAGAAGAAAATACAATTAAGAATCTAGTAAGCATATAATTCCTTATGTCACTAAAAAAATCCTGACTTGGGTACTTCTTTCAGCTCACCCCATGGAGTGGATCATTATGAATAATTGAAAATAAAAATAAAAAATTCATTTGGTAGCCCAATCTCTATCATGCCTATAGAGAGTGGTAATAACTACAGTCTCAAGAGGGATTTTCATGCCCTCCTTCCTACCCACTCAAGACCAAATAAAGTGCATTTCCAGTAGAAGAATGTCAGGAAGACACTGAACAATGATAGTGTTATGTAATGACAAAGACAGTATGACTCTGGAAGGAATGAGGATCCTCATTAAAATAAAGAAATCTGGTTAGAATTACAGACTTTAAGAGCAGGTTGCAATGGAAAATGTTTGACTATTCACAGAAAAGTACCTGTGTCTGTGAAAGGGTCAGAGTACCTTGCCTTTTGGCAACACTAGACAGTACAAACTTTTCTCAGCTCTAGTCTCCAAGTTCTGTTCACTTTTTGTTTCTACTCTTATCTGATTCTCTCAGGAACTCAATATCTATCTTCTCCTCTCCCAGCAGAATCTAATCTCAGGAAATGAGCTGAACTTCACACTAAAATGCAAATGACTAACACAAGATAAATGACTTGATATAGGATTTTAGGTATAAGAAAACTGATGTTGTTGTTTTGTTATTAGGTGCTGTCGAGTCATATCCAACTCATAGCGACCCTATGAAGACCAGAATGAAACATTGCCCAGTCCTATGCCAGCCTCACGATACTTGATACACCTGAGCCCATCATTGCAGCCATTATGTCAAACCATCTTATTGAGGGCCTTCCCCTTCTTCATTGACCCTCCACTTTACCAAGCATGATATTCTTCTCCAGGAAATGGTTCCTTCTGACCAAAGTCGGTGAGATAAAGTCTGGCCATTCTTGCTTCCAAGGAGCATTCTGCCTGCACTTCCTCCAGGATAGATTTATTAGTCCTTTTAGCAGACCATGGTACTCTTAGCATTCTTCGCCAACACCACAACTCAAAAGCATCAACTCTTCCTTATTCATTGTCCAGCTCTTACATGCATATGAGGTAATTGAAAATACCATGGCTTGGGTTAGACGCACCTTAGTCTTCAAGGAGACATCTTTGCTCTTCATCACTTGAAAGAGGTCTTTTGCAGCAGATTTGCCCAACACAGTACATTGTCTGATGTCTTGAGTGCTGCCTCCATTGGTGTTGACTGTAGAACCAAGTAATATGAAGTCCTTGACAACTTCAATCTTTTCTCCATCCATCGTGAAGCTGTTTTATTGGCCAGTTGTGAGGATTTTTGTTTTCTTTATATTGAAGTGTAGTCCATACTGTAGACTGTAGTCTTTAATGTCCATCAGTGAGAACTTCAAGTCATCCTCACTTTCAACAAGCAAAGTTGTGTCATCTGCATATCACAGGTTGTTAATGAGTCTTCCTGCAATCATGATGCCATGTTCTTCTTCATACAATCCAGCTTCTCAGATTATTTGCTCAGCATACAGATTGAATAAGTATGGTGAAAGGATACAACCCTGACGCACTCCCTTTCTAATTTTAAACCATGCAGTATCCCCTTGTTCTGTTCGAATGATAGCCTCCTGATCTATGTACAGGTTCCTCGTGAATACAATCAAGTGTTCTGGAATTCCCATTCTTCTCAATGTTATCTATAATTTCTTATGATCCACACGATCAAATGTTTTGCATAGTCAATAAAATACAAGTAAACATCTTTCTGGTATTCTTTGCTATGACCCAAGATTCATCTAACATCAGCTATGATATCCCTTGTTCCATATATAGCAAGGATCATGGAGCTGGTGGGGGACCGGGTGGTGTTTCATTCTACTGTGCATAAGGTCACTATGAGTCAGACACAACTTGACGGCATCTAACAACAACAATACATCATTTTCTGAATCCAGCCTGCATTTCTGGAAGCTCTCTGTCAATATACTGCTGCAACTGTTTTTGCATTATCTTCTGTAAGATTTTACTTGAATATGATATTGTTTGATAACTTCCCCATTCTGTGGGATCACTTTTCTTTGGAATGGGTACAAATATGTATCTCTTCCAGTCAGTTGGCCAGATTTGTCTTTCAAATCTCTTGGCATAGCTGAATGAATGCCTCCAGTGCAGCATCCATTTGCTGAAACATCTCAATAGTATTCTGTCAATTCCCAGAGCCTTGTTTTTCACCAGTTCCTTCAGTGCAGCTTTGACTTCTTCATTCAGTACTATTGGTTCTTGATCATATGCCACCTCCTGAAATGGATGAACATTGGTCAATTCTTTTTGGCATAGTGACTCTGTGTATTCCTTCCATCTTCTTTTCATGTTCTCTGCACAAATCAATATTTTGCCCATAAAATCTTTCAATATTGCAACTCGAGGCTTAAATTTTTTCCTCAGTTCTTTCACCTTGAGAAATGCAAAGCATGTCCTTCCCTTTTGGTTTTCTAACTTCAGGTCTTTGCACATTTCATTATAGTAATTGGCTTTGTTTTCTTGAGCTGCTCTTTGAAATCTTCTATTCAGCTCTTTTGTCTTGTCATTTCTTCCATTTGTTTTAGCTACTCTGCACTCAAGACCAACTTTCAGAGTCTCTTCTGACTTCCAGTTTTGTCTTTTCTGCCTTTCTTGTCTTTTTAATGACTTCTTGTTTTCTTCATGGATGATATTCTTTATGTCATCCCACAATTCTTCTGGTTTTCAGTCATTGGTATTCAATGCATCAAATCTGTTCATTATATGATCTCTAAATTCAAGAGAGATATTATCAAGGTCATATTTTGGTTCTCATGGGCTTGTTTTAATTGTCTTCAACTTCAACTTGAAGTTACATATGAACAGTTGATTGTCTATTCCACAGTAAGCTCCTAGCCTTGTTTTGGCTGAGGTTATTGAACTTCTCCATCACCTCTTGCCATAGATGTAGTCAGTCTGATTCGTATGTATTCCATCTGATGAAGTCCATGTGTATAGCTGTCATTTATGTTGTTGAAGAAAGGTATTTGCAATGAATAAGTCATTGGTTTTGCAAAATTCTACTATGCGATCTCCAGCATCATTTCTATCACCAAGGCCATATTTTCCAACTACCAGTAACTCTTCTTTGTTTCCAACTTTTGCATTCCAGTCACCAGTGATAATCAACACATCTTGATTGCATGTTCAGTCAATTTCAGACTGCAGAAGTTGATAGAAATCTTCAATTTCCTCATCTTTGGCTTTGGTGGTTAGTGCATAGATTTGAATAATAGTATTAACTGGTCTTCCATGGAGGCATTGTGGATATTATCCCTATCACTGACAGTATTGTACTTCATGACAGATCTTGAAACACTCTTTGTGAGGATGAATGCCACACCATTCCTCTTCAATTTGTCATTGCCAGCATAGCAGATCACATGGTTGTCTGATTCAAAATGGCCAAAACCAGTCCATTTCTACTCACTAATGCCTAGGATATCGATCTTTATGCATTCCATTTCATTTTTTTGACAACTTCCAATTTTCCTAGATTCATACTTCATACATTCCATGCTACGATTATTAATGGATATTTGCATCTGTTTCTACTCATTTTGAGTCATGCCACATCAGCCAATAGAGGTCTCAAAAGCTTTACTCCATCCATATCACTAAGATCGTCTCTACTCTGAGAAGTCAGCTCTTCCTCAGTGATATTTTGATTGCCTTCTGATCTGATAGGGTCATCTTCTGGCACCATATCAGACAATGTTTCAGGGCTTTTCATGAAGTTTTCCAATAATATATCAGACAATGTTTCCCTGCTATTTATAAGGTTTTCACTGGCCAATTTTTTGAGAAGTAGATGGCTTCTTCCTTCTTCTGAGTCTGTCTTAGCCCAGAAGCTCTGCTGAAACCTGTCCACCATGGGTAACCCTGCTGGCATTTTGCAACACTGGTGGCATAGCCTCCAACCTCACAGCAACATGTAAGCCACCATAGGACGACAAACTGACAGACAAGTTTGCTGTCCTTAGTTGTTCCTAACTGCTCTGCTCCCGACTATTTGGGTCCTGGTCTTAAAATAAAGTTGGCCCCGAAGCCCATTCAAGCAGCCCTGAGCTGTGTACCTGCCTCCTCCAGAGAACTGATGGGTGAGTTGCTTTGAGCAAAAAAGCAAAAGAGCCTTAATCAAGTGCAATTATATCATGATGCCTGTCCATTCCCCACGGGTGTCAGGGGAAAAAGTTGCAGTGGCACCAAGGGGTAAAAGGCTTGGCCATTCCTCATCCAGATCAAAGTTCAGTGTCTGTCCATGTTGAAATAGAAACTAGTTACATCTGTAGACTTTCAGGAGGGGAGGATGAGGTGAAAGGAAAAGTAGAATAGATTGAATTCACAAATCATACATCATTTTCTCCCCCTCCCTGCTCAGGTTGTCTTGTCTAGACCCATCCAGAACAGAACCCAAAAAACTCACTGCTGTTGAGTAGGATCCGACTCATAGTGACCCCTCCTTGGGTTTCCAAGGCAGTATCACTATGGAAGTAGATTGCCCAGTCGTCCTTCTGAGGAGTGGCTGGTGGGTTTGAACCACCAGCCTTCTGGCAACCAGTCAAATACCTTAGGCACCATGCCACCAGAGCTCCCACTGCCGTTAAGTCGGATCCAACTCATACAGAGCACTCCATGGGTTTCCAAGGCTGTATGTATCACTACTGAAGTAGATTGCCCAACCTTCCTTCTGAGGAGTGGCTGATGGGTTTGAACCACCAGCCCTCTGGTTAGCAGTCAAATGCTTTAGGCACTAAGCCACCATAGCTCCTTATCCAGAACAGAATAAATGCAAAGGCCACAGCCCTTCTCTGCATAAGAGCCACACAAGGTAAAACTATAGGTACCCTGGAGATGTCAAATTTCAATACTTCCATTTAACAGTAAGAGAAATGAGTCTCCAAAAAGGGCAGGGGCTTCCCTGGGGTCACACAGAAGACTGGTGGGAAAGCCTTGCAGAAACTACAGTGCTGCTTCCAATTCCCTCACCTGCCACTACTCAAACTCCCCATCACAGCAACCTGGGAAGCTCTAGCCTCTCAGCTCTGCTGTATGAAATCCAATTTCAAACAGGAAGCATATTCACACATATCTTCTTTAGGGTCAGTCCCAACCCTCTGCTTTAAAAAGTCAATCCCTTCTACAACACCCAGGCATTCGTCATGTGAAAGATTTCCTGGTGTCTGGCTGTTAACAAGGCACTCTGTCCAATATGAGAAAACCTGAAGGTTCCACATGACAGTGCTATTGGGGGCATTGAGGTGACCTCCCCAGTATATTGACTTTCAGTGGAGGTGTTAAGCCCAAGTATTCAACTCTAGAAGAGACAGACCAGGTGTCACAGAGAAGAATCAGCTCTACTTCATAGAAATGGCTTAGCAATATTCATTCAACCAGACTGTGATCCACATGGATGCCCAATACAGTCTCTTTCCCACAGAGTGTCTCACTGCAACCCTTCCAAGGCAAATTGTGTGTCTGCTGTATAGAGGTATATTGCACACAACAAACTGTCCTTTCTCACAATTTGTAAAGCTAATATAATTTAACCATTTCCAAGAGATGAGGAAAGAAGTTACACTTCCCCCGCCCCCACCCTCTACCTATTCTGAAGTTTCCATGCAACAGCAGCCAGAAGCTGACATGTCAAGTCGAGAAAGGCACAGGAGTGGATGATCAGATGCCCCAGCTCAAATGTGGGAAGTCATTAATGCCGACATTTATGCCATTCTTTATGACTCTTCTCTATGACTATTTGAAAATCAGAACAAAGGTCATAAAGCCAGAATGTCTATCCTACTTACAAGCTAAAAGTCACTTCACATTTGCATTAATAACTGTCTGTTTAAGACAACTAACCTATCTTAACTTTTAGTGACCCTGTGACATGTGCCATCATTGAAATGTGCTGGATGTCCAAGGCACACTTGGGAGCAGTAGGTCTCAACCAGGAACCAATTTACCCCCAGAGCCAATGTCTGGAGACAGTTTTGATTGTTATGACTGGGGAAGGGGGATGTTACTGGCATTTAGGAATGCTACTGATATTTAGTGGGTAGAGGCCAGACACAATGCTAAACATCTTATAATACACAGGATAGCCCCCCACAACAAGGAATTTTCCAGTCCAAAAAGTCAATAGTCCTGAGGTGGGAAACCCTGCTTAGAGGAATGGTTCTTAAACAACACTAAGCATATGGCTCATATAAAGGATTTACAGTAAATGTAGCTCTCTGGATCCCACCTCAGATGATTAAAGCATTTCAGAAATAGGTAGTGATGATGGCTGGACAACACTGTGATTATAATTAATGTTAATGAATTTTATACTTAAAATGGTTAAAATGGCCACTTTTATATATGTATATTACCACAGTCATCTGTCAGTCTGTCATATTGTGGTGGGTTGCATGTTGCTGTGAGGCTGGAAGCTATGCCACCAGTATTTCAAATACCAGCAGGGTCACCCATGGTGGACAGGTTTCAGAGGAGCTTCCAGACTAAGACAGACTCAAAAGAAAGAAGGAGCCATCCCCTTCTCAAAGAATAGCTAATGAAAACCTTATGAATGGCAGTGAAACACTGTCTGATATGTTACTGGAAAACTTTATGAATAGCCCTGAAACACTGTCTGATATACTGCTGGAAGATGAGGGCATCAGGACGGAAGGTACTCAAAAGATGACTGGGGAAGAGCTGCCTCCTCAAAGTAGAGTCAACCATGATGACATGGATGGAGTACAGCATTCAGGACCTCTATTTGCTGAAGAAGCATGACTCAAAATGAGAAGAAACAGCTGCAAACATCCATTAATAATTGGAATATGGAATGTACAAAGTATTCCTCTCACTGCCATCAACTCTAAATCTAAGGAAAGGGGAGTTCTCAAAAATGAAATGGAATGCATAAAAATCATATCCTAGGCATTCCAAAACCAAACCAAACTCACTGCCATTGAGTCAACTCCAAATCCTAGTGACCTCTCCTTAGGTTTCTGAGATGGTATCTCAATGGAAGGAGACTGCCCAGTCTTCCTTCCAAGGAGTTGGTGGGTTTGAACTGTCAGCTTACTGTTAACAATCAAATGTACTACACCAGCTATTTTGAATCAGATAACCATATGACCTACTGTGTCAAGAATGACAAATTGAAGAGGAATAGCATGGCATTCACTGTCACAAAAAATGTTTCAAGATCTATCCTTAAATACAATGCTGTCAGTGATAAGATAATATCATATGTCTACAAGGAAGACCAGTTAATACTACTATTATTCAAATTTATGCACCAACCACTAAAGCCAAATACAAGGAAATTGAAAATTTTTACCAACTTCTGCAATCTGAAATTGACCAAACATGCAATCAAGATGTATTGATTATTACTGGTGATTGGAATGCAAAAGTTGGAAACAAAGAAGAATCACTAGTAGTTGTAAAATAATGGTCTTGGTGATAGAAATGATGCTGGAAATCACATAATAGAATTTTGCAAGACCACCAACTTATTCATTGCAAATACTTGTCTTCAACAACATACACATCAGTTATACCCATGGACCTCCCCAGATGAAATACACAGGAATCAGATTGACTACATCTGTGGAAAGAGGTGATGGAGAAGCTCAATATTTTCAGCCAAGACAAGGCCAGGAGCTGATTGTGGAACAGATCATCAATTGCTTATATGCAGGTTCAAGTTGAAAATGAAGACAATTAAAACAAGTCCACAAGAGCCAAAATATGACCTTGATTTTATCTCAGTTGAATTTAGAGACCATCTGAAGAATAGATTTGACACAATGAACACCACTGACCAAAAATCAAACGAATTGTGGGATGACATCAAGAATATCATACATGAAGAAAACAAAAAGTCATTAAAAAGTTAGGAAAGGAAGAAAAGACCAAAATGTATATCAGAAGAGACTTTGAAACTTGCCCTTAAACAGAGAGTAGCTAAAGCAAATGGAAGAAGTGACAAGATAAAAAGCTGAACAGAAGATTTCAAAGAGCAGCTTGAGATGGCAAAGTCAATTATTATACTGAAATATGCAAAGACCTGGAGTTAGAAAACCAAAAGGGAAGAACATGCTCTCCATTTCTCAAGCTGAAAGAACCGAAGGAAAAATTCAAGCCTCAAATTGCAATTATGAAGGATTTTATCGACAAAATATTGAATGATACATGAAACATAAAAAGAACATAGAAGGAATACACAAAGTTACTGTACCAAAAATAACTGGTCAATGTTCATCCATTTCAGGAGGTGGCATATGATCAAGAACCAATGATACTGAAGGAAGAGGTTGGAGCTCCACTGAAGGAAATGGTGAAGAACAAGTCTCCAAGAATTGACGGAATACCCACTGAGATGTTTCAACAAGTGGATGCCGTCCTGCAGGCACTTATTCATCTGTGCCAAGAAATATGGAAGACAGCTACCTGGCCAATTGACTGGAAGAGATCCATATTTGTACCCATTACAAAGAAAAGTGATCCAACAGAATATGGAAATTATCAAACAATATCATTAATATCACATGCAATTAAAATCTTGCTGGATAATTCAATAACATTTGCAGCAGTATGTTGACAGGCAACTTCCAGAAATTCAAGCTGCATTCAGAAGAGGACTTGGAATGAGAGATATCATTGCTGATGTCAGATGGATCTTGCCTGAAAGCAAAGAATACCAGAAAAACGTTTACTTGTGTTTTACTAACTATGCAAAAGCATTTGACTGTGTGGATCATAACAAATTATGGATAGTTTTGAGGAGACTGGGAATTCCAGAATACTAAACTGTGCTCATGAGGTACCTGTACACAGATAGACAAGGGGATAGTGCATGGTTTAAAATCAGGAAGGGAGTGTGTCAGGGTTGTATCCTTTCACCATACTTATTCAATCTGTATGCTGAGCAAATAATCCGAGAAACTAGACTATAAGAAGAAGAATGCGGCATCAGGATGGTAGGAAGACTCATTGACAACCTGCAATATGCAGATAACACAACCTTGCTTGCTGAAGTGAAGATGACTTGAAGCACTTAGTGATGAATATTAAAGACTACAGCCTCCAGTATGGATTACATCTCAACATAAAAAGAAAATGAAAATCCTCACAACTGGACCAATAAGCAGCATCACAATAAATAGAGAAGAGCTTGAATTTATCAAAGATTTCATATTACTTGGTTCCACAATCAACACCAACGGAAGCAGCAGTCAAGGCATCAGATAATGTAATGCACTGGGCAAATCTGCTGCAAAAGACCTCTTCATAGTGCTGAAAGGAAAGATGTCTCTTTGAAGACTAAAGTACACCTAACCCAAGCCATGGTATTTTCTCTTTTTTTATTTTTTATTTTAAGAGCTTGTTTTACATTTCAAAGTCACGTGTACATTTAGTTTCGTTCCCCATTCACCATGTCCAGCCCTAACCCAGTCTCCTCCCCTCCCTACCCTGCAACACTCCCCCTGTGCCCCTCATAATTATGCACTTCTGTTTGTCCTGCATTTCCTCAGTTTAAATGTTGGTCCTTTGGTGTCCCATGGTCTATTGCTTTAAGGGATGTATTACCATTGAGTGTGCGGGTGCAGCATCCTGGGTTGAGTGGTATGCGTGTACATCTCGCTAACCATTGGGCTGAGAGCTCGCCCTTGGGGGTGAATTTTATTCCAGGTGCCGAATTTATTTCAGGGCCATAGTATTGGGAGTCCTACCAGATTTCATCTGACCAGTAATTCCGGTCATTATTGAGTTTTTGGATTTTGTTCCACGTTTTCCCTCCCAGTCTATCCAGGATCTCCAAGCCATGGTATTTTCAATCACCTCATATGCATGTGAAAGCTGGAGAATGAATAAGGAAGACCTAAGAAGTGTTGATACTTTTCATTTGTGTTATTGGCGAAGAATACTGAAAGTACAATGGACTACCAGAAAAACTAACAGATCTGTCCTGGAGGAAGTGCAGCCAGAATGCTCCTTGGAAGCAAGAATGGCCAGACTTCATCTCACTTACTTTGATCATGTTGTCGGAAGGGACCATTCCCTGGAGAAGGCTATCACGCTTGGTAAATTGGAGGGTCAGTGAAAAAGGGGAAGGCCCTCAATGATATGGATTGACACAGTGGCTACAATGATGGGTTCAGGTACACAACAGGGATTGTGAGGCTGGAGCAGGACCAGACAGTGTTTTGTTCTGTTGTCACAGGTTCACTATGAGTCAGAGCCAACTCAACAGCACCTAACAACAACAGTGCCACAATAAAATTTAAAAAGTCATCTACAGCAAAATCTAAATTGAAAAATAAAATGACAAGGGGCTGGGTAAAAACATAAGCCCTTCCCTCTGAAGATATCCATGAAGTAGGTACAGGGTCGCTATGAGTCAGAATAAACTCCAAGGCAATGGGCTTGGTTTTTTAGTTTTTTGTTTTTGCTTTTGGTAGAGCAGTGCCTAAGGCATCTGACTGCTAACCAGAAGGTTGGTGGTCCATACCCACCAGCCACTCCTCGGAAGGAAAATAGGGCAATCTACTTCCATAGAGATACTGCCTCAGAAACCCAAGGAAGGGTCGCTGTGAGTTGCAATCCACCAGACAGCAGAGTTTGGTTTGGTTTGGTTTGAGGGTACAGCTGAGAATCTGCATTTTTAGCACATACATCCTAATAGGTGGCTACTTTAGCTCTGGCTCTATTCCAAATTTTCCCAAAATGTGACACCTATGAGAATTACCTGAGAGTAATTATAGACCAATCATTCAGATTCTCTGAGCACTGGACCCAGGATTTAACCAAACTCCCAGATGATTGTTTAACACATTAAGGCTTGAGAACCCTTACTCTGTCTAACCAGTGAAGTGGGGGCTGGAGAGACGCAAAAATGTTAGCACTGTTAATGGTACTCCATCAGACTTTGGGAGGCAATATCCTTACAAATATTCATCTCTGCCTCATCTAGTCTTCACATACTTGTGTGACAAGGATTATCATTCTCCTGTTGTGATGAGGAAACAGACTTGGAGAAGTTAAGTGGTTGCCAAAGCCAAAGGGCTGGTGAGTGGCAGAGCCAGGATTCAAACCACTGCTGACTGCTCTGAAAGGGATCACAATAGGAGGTCCCTGCTAGAGTGGGACAAAAATGTGGAACAAAACTCAAAATCATAAAAATGACCTGGTGTGATGAACACTGGTGGAACCTCTGAGACTATGGCCCTTAGATACCCTTCAAGCCAGGAACTGAACTCAATCTCTGTGGCTCAATTTTTAGCCTAGAGATAGACAGGCCTATAAGGTGAACAGTAACACTAGGGAGGTATTTACTTCTTAGAACAATCAACCATAAGAGATCAAAAGGTCAGCATTTGCTCAGAGATAAAGCTAAGAAGGCAAGAAGGGATAAGAAAGAAAGACAAAGGGAAATGGTAAACAGAGAGAAGAAATGGGAAAGAGTGCTGTTACACTTCGGGGATTGCAATCAATGTCACAAAACAAAATGTGTATGAATTAGTGAACAGAGAACCAATTTACTCTGTCAGCTTTTACCCAAATCACAATTTAAAAAAAAAAATTTAAATCAGGTCTGCTCTACCCAAAGCCCCACCCATTCTTCCTTTATACAGGCTACCTCTCAAAAGGCAATTTTGACATTTCCTTCTTCCTGCACCAAATTCCTTTTGGCTTCCTCTCCCATGACACGACAAAACACAGGCAGGCCCTGGGTTAAGTAAGTACTTGCCCTTTATGTTATATAAATTTACCCTCACTTTGAAACTAATGAACCAATCCCCACTCACAACAAATTCATCACAACTTTCACTTGCTGGACATGCATGCAGCTTTTAAATGACTGAAAAGGATTTGAGTTTTTCTTGCACTAAAGTAAGACTAAGTAAGAACTATATACACCTTTCCCGACTTACGTACAAATTCGACTTAAAGACACACTTAGAAACTGATCTACTTTGAAACTGGATAACTGCCTGTAGACCAAAAAGAATGGCAAATCCAGGTAGGCTGGGATTTTGTGTTTCGCCGGGGTCTCCTCCTGCCCTCAATCCAGTTAGCTGGGAGTCTGGACCACAAAGCAGGCATTTTTTTTTTTCCCCTCTCCATTTACCCTCCTTTCTGAGCAGCTAATTAAAATGGAGAAAAATCTTTTGACTCAATTGTGCATTGTTTGACCCCAACCTGCTTCCAGCTGCAACTCCCAAGTAAAAAGGCAAGAAGTCACAACAGGGAAAACAGAAAGACTGAGATAATCAGCCCTTGATTAACATTGAGCTGTGAAAGCACAAGCTTTTCTAAAGCTGCACAGAGGGATGACAGGAGGAATGCAAATGCAGCAAAGCTTATGAAGATGCTGCCTGAACTGTAAAGCACTATACAAACAGGAGTCAAATTGGAGAGAAACAGAAACTTGGTGCTTCCAGGCAATTCTTCTCCAAGGGTCACCCTCTTCAACAAAATAAGGACAAGTTCACATGAAAAGTGGTTTGCAGTTTGAGAACGAGGTGTTAGAGGGTTATCTTGTGCCAACTCTGTACTAAAGCAATAACAACAACAACAACAAAAAAAAAAACTCTGCACTAAGCACCGGAAATAAAACAAAAATGTGTAAGATCTAGCCCTGTCTTCAAGAAGTTGACTATCTGGTAGAGAAGTAGAGAGAAATACCCAGTACTCACATAGCATGAGCCTAGGGCCACAATCTACAGGAATGTTAAAAGTCAGAAAAGGTTATTCAGGTCTTCGGCTGGGAATGTACCCCTA
>NW_006921643.1:1381505-1383354 GCF_000298275.1 Orycteropus afer afer
GAGTAGGGCCTGAGATGCTATGATTCTAATAAGCTCCCAGGTGATGCTGATACTGCTAGGCTGTGGACCACACTTGGTGCATACAGAACAGAGAGCAGAGACCACGCCACCATGCTGTCTTATTCATCGTGTGTCCTTAGCCCTACACTCACCCCTGGAATGTGGTTGACATGTTTTGTACAAAATGAATAAATAAGGAAGGTGAAGGGGTGGGAGTAGGGGAATTTGGGAGTTCAGATAATACTTTTACCAGGGCCACGGGATTATGATACTGACAATGTCCACAAACTTAACACTGTCCCTTACAAATCAGAACTTCACGATGAATATGTATTAATTTATAAAGTTGATGATTTGCCTACATCTAATTCATAAAGCAAGTACAAGAGCAAAATAGAATATCTGAACTTGGTGATTTTGTGCCCTCTACCAAAGCTAAATAAATTGCTACTTGCTGCAATCCTAGACAGGGGGGCCACAGTGCCTGTGCTTAACTGTGAATTATTAATGTGAAAGATTTGCATGTGCTTTTTATGATTTTGGCTGACTTTGATGTCTTTGTACCCTGCTTAGGGTTTCCATACACAACTATAATTTCTTTGCTTAAAAAAAAAAAAAAAAAAAGCAAAAAACCAAACTCTTTGCATAGACCACGTATAAGAAATGTGCTGAAGTAGTTTCAATATAAAATGAAAATGCAACAATAATATTGCTGCTCCATTGCCAAGGGTAATCTGGATGCTCTGAAAGGATAAAGCACAGGCAAGAAAAAAAATAGCACAACATGTCTTTGGAAACCTGACTCTTAATTCTTCAGACTAGTGATTTCAATATCACTGAATGGGAAAAATGGAGGTAAACATTTGCAACAGCTTCAATGAGCCACTGTAGATCAATACAGCTCTAAAACTGCCCTCCTTGCCCTAAGCTTTCCAAAGAGCTCAGCCAAACTTGCAAGATCCATTACAAAGATCACATTGTGTAACTCAACATACTGGTTCAGGTTGTACACAATGAAGAAGAAACCGGTGAAAAGAGAACTTTTAGGTAACTCTCCCAAGTCAAAATCGATAGTTCTCTGAAGAACAGAAAGGCAAACATACTGCTGAGTCCTTATTTACATACATGTGGCTTTCAATATATGCTTGCCCCATGGCTGAAAAGAGAAATCAATAGTTTCTCTCAGGAAAGCTGAAGTACAGAGGGATGAGATGGATATAAAAGATGTTCGGGGTTTTTTTATCTCTTTAATTCCAATTTTGCACATCCTCAGGGTAATATGTGTAAATTGCCAAAAGACCTACAATATTTGAGGGCATCTATTTAAACAGTCAATAATATTGTGCACCTAACTTCAGCCTGGCCCATTTTGGGGGTTGAGGTTTCTGGAAAGATGGGGTTCACTTACTGAGACCAGCACTATATATGTGTGTATGTGTGTATACACAAATGTATATGTATGTGTATATATGTGTGTGCATATGTGTGTGTATATATGTGTATGTGTATGTGTGTATATGCAGGAGCTCAAGCTTGCAGCATGTATGGTGTAGGAGATGTAAGGGAAGATGTTAATCCTAGTTCTCATCATGCTGAGAGTGAGCTATCTTTGCATGCATGGGTTCTGAGATCAGAAGAAAAATTTGCACTAAAGATACAGCTGAGATACCTATATATATTGGTTCTGGTTCAAACAGAAAAAGATGTTTGATATCAGGTGCTGAGTGTGAATAGTGTGGATGAAGCCACAGATATGAATGAAATTGCCCAGAGAGAAGTTCCAAAACTACAGAGAGAAGGGGAGCTGAGATTAGGATCTTCAGAACATTAGCACTCCAGAGGCAGACAA
>NW_006921643.1:1384254-1385387 GCF_000298275.1 Orycteropus afer afer
TCTGCAAGGCAGAGCTGAGAATCTGAATGAGAAGCTTCCTTATGTGAGGCTCTGTGAACAGCTTAAGGCCGGTCAACAACAAGGCCATGTGGAGGGAGACAAGCAAAAGGCCTAGGCTCTTCAAACAGAGAGAATGGGTATGGAAATCTTCTTTTTGTAATTTATTGGCTGTGTATCCTGGAGCAAGTCACTTAACTTCTCTGTGCCTTTTCTTCCTCATGAGTGAAAAATCCAGACTTATGTGTTATTGAGTAGGTTGGAGAAAATGTAGACAAAATACCTAGAATGAGAGCTGATGCACCTCAGGCCCTCGACAAATAGCAGCTACTATTATTGTGCCAATAAAAACTTTAATAGAGTAGATTTTTCTTCTTCAAGGCACACAACTAAATTCTATGTAAAAGGACATCTCTAGAATATCACTTATTAAATATTTAATAAGCCACTAACAGTCAAACATAATGGAGGAGAAAAACAAATAAGATATATTGTATCTCACCTCAAGGTAGTTATGATGTGATATCTGCTGAAGATGATCCATTTTTATAAAGAATTGTCTATATTTTCCATCAGGTTATTTTATATATATGACTGTGACTTCCATTAAAGGAAGAAGCCCTAGAAGTACCAGACCACATCTGTTATAAAGACAGCAGAGTGCCCATCACAACATCACACACAGGTACTAAGTAAGCAGCAATGGTGGAGTTAGAGGAAAAGAGGATGAGGAGAAAGAAGAAGAAGAGAAATGCATTCAAGTGAGAAAGTCCCTGAAAAGGTACAGGCAACCACAGACTGAGAGTCACAACAGGCTATAAATACCCAATGGAAATGTGTCATTTTCAGTAAATGGTAGTGAAGTAACTTTTCTAGTTCAAAACAAAGATAGGCAAAGGTTGTTGTTGTTATGTGCCATTGAGTCGGACCCCTCCTTGGGTTTTCAAGGCAGTATCAGTACGGAAGTAGATTGCCCAACCTTCCTTCCAAGGAGCAGCTGGTGGGTTTGAACCACCAGCCTTCTGGTTAGCAGTCAAGTGGCTTAGGCACTATGCTACCAAAGTGCCCAGGCAAAGGTAGAGTGGGTGATTTTTCACTTTTCGGAGAGGGGAGGTATGGCAGCTCTCTCCTGTCTT
>NW_006921643.1:1385988-1387586 GCF_000298275.1 Orycteropus afer afer
TGTTGCTTGAAAGGAGTCCTCAGAGAAGACCTTAAGGGCACCTTTAATGGACAGTGAGGAAGTCAAATGGAAGATTTGGTTTGGGAGGGAAGACTAGGTGTTCAGCTTTGGCATACTCTGCTGGGGAGACCAGTGAGTGTCTATAGAGGAAGGATTAGGCAAGGAATGAAAACTCAGGAGTCACTTCCTGGAAGTAGATGGGCTTGCCAGGACTGGAACAGAGAATTGTAGAGGGGAACATTTTCTCATCCCTACTGAACCTTCCACCCAGGAAGAAGTTATAGGTCATAAGCTTGTGCTAGTGGAGTGTGGTTTGTTCTGGGAACCTTTTTTTAGTTTATTTACATATAGGTTTGGCAAGTGATATTTTTATAAGTATTTTTAATACTTATTTGCATGTGCTATAAAAAGTCCATATATATAATAGCACTAATAGGGAGGCAAAGTTAAGATAACTTCTTAGCCACATCCAAGCACCTTGAGGGAGAGAATTTCTGGGCCTTCAAGCTTGAGATCATGATCCCAGGGGCCATCAAGCTCGATTGGCACAACGCAGTAAACAAAAACACTGTTCTACATCCTGCATTGGTGAGTAGCGACTGAAGTCTTAAAAGCTTGAGAGCAGCTATCTGAGATGTAGCTATTGGTCTCTCCTCATCCAGAGCAAAAAAGAGTAAAGAAAATCAAAGCCTCATGGAAATAATCAGTTCAGTGGACTAATAGACCATGGAAAACTCAGCCTACATGACCCTGAGACCAGAAGAATTAGATGGTACCCAGCTATGAATGCCAACCACTCAAAAAGGAATCAAAATTGGAGATCCTTGACAGAATGGTAGAAACAGGTGGAACAAAATTCAAAAACATAACAGAAAGCTAGGGAGGCAGGAATGCACAGGGAAGAAGGGCACAGGAAAAAGGTATCCACAGGGAAGAAGTAGGAAGAAAGCTGTTACATTGTGGAGAAATCAATGTCATGAAACAAAATGTGTATGAACTGTTGAATGGAAAATGAATCTTCTCTATAAAATTTCACCCAAATCACAATAAAAAAGTTAAAAGAAATGGAACTCTGAGCTCCTTGAAGGTAGTCTCATTCACTTCTGAGTACACCTTACATAGGTGGAGAGTTTTGCACACCACAGGCTTTCAATCAATATTTGCTGCATATAATGTCTAATCAATCAATACATCGTAATGTTGAAGAGTGAGGGCCTTGGCAACGGCTGGAGATGCCAAGCACTTCATCGTTTACAGCTTTATTTTGTGTCTGCACCAGCAAAACATAATCATCCCGAGGATGGAGACTTGTCTGCATTGTTCCCCACTGTGTCCCAGTGCTCAGGAGAGGTTCAGCCCATGAGAGGTACTCAGAAATACTTTATTAACTGAAAATCTGCTTTCAAATCTCAGCTCTGAGTCTCCCTTTAGGTAAAAGACTCACTCTATGTCTTAATTCCTACCTCTGTAAAATGGGAGGACGGTACAGTATCCATGCCAAAGGTTTGTCATAAGGAGTCAATGAAATAATGCAGAAAGAATTTTACTTGGTGTGGGGCTACACACAGGAAATGTTTGCAATGATCATCATAGAAATA
>NW_006921643.1:1388226-1393898 GCF_000298275.1 Orycteropus afer afer
CTCGACGGCACATAACAACAACAACAACAACACTAACTCAGTTTAGCCTATCAAGCCTACCACAGTGAAGTCCACTTATTAACTAAGGTAAACTGCCAGGATAGGTCAATTTATAATTTAAATCTGCATTGCACAATACATAAGCTATCTCGTTATAAATTATGCAGCCACAAATTGCAATCTGGATATTGAGGGAACTTGGTGGGAAATGTAAAAGGGAAGTAGGCATTTGCCCAACATCATGTCATTAAGCAAAGGGCTTTTGCTTTTGTTGTGACTACTGTTTGATGTGGCAGAAACTCAAGCAGATGGATTGTATTCATCTCTACCTAAAACCATTTTAGAGTTGTGGGTTGACCATCCTGGGGGCTGGCTACTCACCCTGTTCCCTCTCCTACCCCAGTTCCCTGTGACATGCTCTGCCTTTGACAGCTATAGGATGCATTTATCACAGGAACCTATCTTGTCTCCCAAGAACACAAAGGGAAACATCACCCACTGCTAACCAGGTCATTTGCAGATACTTTTCCTTTCTCCCTTTTTCCCTCTGTTTAGACACAAAAACTGATTTTCATTCATCCACAGCTCAATGTTCCTCATGGAAGCTCCCCATAACAGAGGATAAGAGCCTACAATGGAACCCAACGAGACAACTATTCTTTGAGTTTGCTATTTGACACTAAAACATCCTCCTGTTAGGCCACTCAGCTGAATTCATTCATTCGGTAAATCACAACTGAACATCTATAATTATGATCCAGGCACTGTGCTATTTGCTAAGGACACAGAGGAATAGAATACTCTCTATTATTAGTAAATTCACAGACCAGAAGTGTCTGCTCACACAAGCAAATAACTACAAAACAAATTAGTCCTGACACCCACTATGTTTAAGGTCAGTGGGGATGCAAAGGAGTCTGTGATCAGCTTTGCTTATTATGGAGAGAGGGACGAGAAAGACTTGCACAGAGAAAGAGAAACCTGAGCTGGGATTTCAAGGATGAGTAGGAGTTTGCCAGGCAGATAAGGAGAAAGGGCATTCCAGGAAGAAGGATCAGCATGCGCAAAGGCCTCAAGCCATGTAACAGCATGCACGTAACAGCATGGGGAACTGTGAGTGGGTTTGCACATATACAAATGCTTTAAGGGACACAATTCAAGCCACTGCATACTACTGGGACAGGCTATATGTCTGCTCTTTTTTAGAAAGGGGTCAGTGTGTTTCTAGCCCCATTTGTGACTAACAATTCTCATAGACTCTTTGAAAAGTTGGAAAGAAATGTAATTTTTCTCATTCTTTCATAACAGAAAATAATTGGAACACTTTCAGACCCCTCTCCTCATTCTCTGTTAATAATCCACCTTCTATCAGAGTAAAAATGTATTACTATACAGTCCCATTCCATTTAAATCATTGTGGATCTTCCTGGGAACCAAGAACTCATTGCCATATTCACCTTATCCTGAAATGCAAATTGGAAAAAAGAAAGGAATCTTTGCCTTCTGGGATTTTCTAAGGACTTCTGGGGCCCTAATTCTTTCCTGAGGACTGCAAATCCTGAAAGTTCCTCTATACAGAAATCAGAGAGCAACAAGTAAACTCAATTGGGCCTCTTGGGAGGGTCCTAGGGCAGGGACTCTGGCTGCAAACTGTGTGTCCATGATAGACATCAGTGACCAATGACAGAACTAAAACTAGTTACTTTCTTAAGGCAAAAGGAGCTGTAGTGACACAATTCCTAAGGCATTTGACTGCTAACCAGAAGATTGGTGGTTCAAACCCACCACCTGCTCCACAGAAGGAAAAAGATTTACCACCTTAGAAATCCAATGAGGGTTGCTATGAGTCAGACTTGACTCATTGGCAGTGAGTTTGGTTTGTTTTTGGTTTCTGAAGGCAAATACACACACACACACACACACATACACATACACACATCTTTACTTTCTTTCATACCTGCCAAGGGTGCCTCACACTAAGCACTGTAGCTAGAGTGAAGTTCAGCTAAAACCATTGCCTAGCTGACAGAGGACACCAGTGGTGACTTACAGCATCACTCTCTTTGTCCTTCCCATGCAGCTCTGTTCCCACTTAGCTCTGTTCACCTTCAAGCAATAAAGGTAAGAAGGTATATAGGTAAGGTAGAAAGGAAGGTGGGTAAATAGGGAAAGAGAAAGATCTGTTTCCTCTCCCAATAGCATCTCCCCTGAAGGCCACAACCTTCCACCAACCATGATAAGAAATTGAGTTTGTCCAACAGTTCTTTGTCTACTTCCTCCAAAACTTGAGTGCTCCAAGTGGTTGTGTATTTAAGAGAAATTCTCTGTTAGTTTTGATAAACTGTTTATATCAGAGTTTGATGTTCTTTGGCTAAACACTTTCTAAGACTCTGTTCAAACAGATTAAACACTCAAAACTTTGAAGGGTTTCTCTATGCCTCCTGGACAGAATTTCAAGACTTACATGATCAAATCAAGGATCTAGAGACCCTGAACTCCAATTTAATACTCACTCTCAGAAGGTACTGAAAGTATGAACTCATCACAAAATTTGCAGTATAGGAGAACATATAACAGCTTCTTTAGGTATCATTTCTCGGATGAAGACTAAAAATTGTCTATCACAGTCAGTTAGCCTCAAAAGCAGTCTAAATAAACCGAGCCCACTGGGGAGTCTATGGTATAAGACCTATATTAGAAGCAATCTTTTGAGCATCATGTCTATATGAAATAAGAATTCTGCCTCTAACTGGGGCAACAAAGGAAAGAATAAAACTTTGGATCACTTTTTACAGTATTATTACTTGTCTTAGAAAAGCAATCTAGAAAATTTGGATAGCACGCTCATTTGGTCATAAAATACTTGTCTGCTCATTGTGAGGACAGCAGTACCCTCAGGAAGGAGATTAAGGCACAAGAATACATTCTTATGGACACCTCCATCTGTGATTAAAGACCAAAAACCAGGTTATCCACAGCATACAAAATCAATTAAGAGAGTTAATACATGTAAATGACCTTGAACCCAGAACCAAAATTAGCTATTCATAAAAGTAATACTTCCATGTATTGAAAACCTACTATACAAGACAGTAAGTCAAGGACACACACTCCCTAGTTTAATCCTTACAGCAACCCTACAGGGTAGTGATAACTTCCACACATTTTATAGCTGAAGGTGAGGAAATGCAAATTTTGCTAGTTTCTGCCTTGCTTGCAGGACTTTATTAATGAAAAATTGTTTTGTTTTGTTTTCTCAAATACTGCATACCATACTAAGAAGCTAGGTACAGTCAGCATTTTTGTATGCTTGCCCAACTTAAAGATAAAAAGCCAAGAAGAAATACACAGACAGATACATTACCTGAATTAGATTATTTTTGTCCTCTATGATGGACATAATATAGCTCTGAGACTTCCCCAAATCACTTACACATCTATTTGGCTGCCTTGTCCACTGCTGGGAAGGGGCTGTGACCAACACATTTACTCTGCAGCAACTTCAGAGATTCTCAAAGTGACAAATGTACCACTGACAAAGTTCCCAAAAGGCTATCCCTAATCAACTGTACCCCTAACCTCCAAGAAACTTCACCAGTTTCCACTGTAACCACCCAGAGAAAATCAGAAGAATAGCAATTGCCACCATCACTCCCTTGTTGCAGATGCACAACTCTAGGGCCCAGCTCAGCTGTCAAACATTAACATGCAAGATTCAATCTGTAATCAGTTTGTCACAACAGCCATCTCTCGCCCTGTCATTCCTCAGGAGAAACATATGAAAACAAACACACACACACACATACAACAAGGCAAAAGGCAGAAAGAAGGAGGAGGCATTTGCATGCTCAAACTTTGGAAAAGCATTAGGTCTGAGCTTTATCCTGCTAAAAATTTTACGCAATCTCTTACAAGTCTCTTCCACATTAATCTAATGGTCACATGGCTCCTGGGAACCACCAAAGCCACTAGCCAGCAGACTGGTGCCATGATTTCACAACAAGACTATTGAAACTTCAAAAGGAATGGGAACCTCCCAATACAACCCACCCTGGGATATGCCCTTAAGTTTAGGGAGAAGATGCCCTTTGGAGCATTTCTTCCTAGTGCTGTAACAAGTTCAACATCTCTAAATGAGTCGGCCTGCTTTTATCTCTGTAGTGCCTCAGTGTATTTCTAAAGTGTCCCATGCTAGGAAGACAATCTTGATAATACATAGTAGAGCTGGGATTCTGCCATTGATAGTTACTACTAATTTTCTTTCTCTCCATCCCATTCAAGCATATATTTCACATAAGGCTGTCTACCATTCCCAAGAAAGCTGGTAGATCAGGGACTCCTCAAACTTCCTCCAAAGAGAAGACCTCAAACATGGTGATTAGCTTCTTTGGGGAGCCTTTCCCGACCACTCCAAGGTCAGTGATGGATCCCTTCTGTATATGTTCCTACATACCCTATATGTATTTCTTCTACATGAAAACATTACCACATGATGTCTAGCACCTACCAGACTATGCACTCCTTGAAAGGAGGTGGTCTCTCTTTCTTTTCTCACCACTGACATCTCTGGCACCTAGGACAAGGTTTGGAATATAGGAAACCAAAAACCAAACCCACGGCCAACAAGTCGACTAGACTCATAGTGACCCTTTAGGACTGAGCAGAACTACCCCATAGGGTTTCCAAGGCTGTAAATCTTTACAGAAGCAGACACTTCATCTTTCTCCTGCAGAGTGGCTGGTGAGTTTGGTTAGCAGCCACAAGTTTTAACCACTGCACCACCAGAGCTTCCTTTTCTGGGATGTAGGAGGCACTCAGGAAATATCTGTTGGATGAATATGGATGGATGGATGGTGGGTGGATGCATGTGCGCATGCATAGATGAAAATTATGGTTTTGAAGAATGTTCAATGCTGAAGGAAATGGTTATGACATAATGAGTAAAAGTGCAAGAAATAAAATTACATAAACAATGTGATTTCAATTATGTAAACATTTACACATGATTAGGAATCTGGAAGGAAATATGCTAAAAATGCTAATAGTTGTTATCTCTGGATGGTAAGATTAGGATTGATTGTTGCAGTTTTCTTCATTTCCCATGTTTCCACAAATTGCATGTATTATATTTATGATCCAAAAATAAGGTTACATTTTTAAAAGGAAATTAGTGAGAGAAAGAAAAACAGCTTGTGTTTTAAGAGATTTTCTCCTCTCATAGCAGGGCAGAGAGACTCTGGGGGAACTCACGGCCCTAGATGGGCTCATGGTTCTCCAGGTTTCCCAAAAGTATAAGGGAATCTCACCACCTCTTGCCCCATTTCTATACAGATGATCATAAAGCAGGCTTCCCCATTAATTGTTCTTTCAGCCTCAGCCATTCAGGCGAGGTAGTCAAAGATGGAGGTAGAGAAGAGCCACCTTTAAGGACAGACGAAAACCTTGATGAATCATTAAGCCAGAAAAGAAAAAAAAAAAAGACTAGGAGAGAACTTGACCCAAATCTGGGACCTATGAAGACCAAAAGGGAAACATAAATCTGCTCACCCAGCAACTGAAAAGTTCCCCCCAAAGCTCAAAATTACAGAAGTTATACACAATGACAATAATAACAGCAACTGCAGCTATCAGTTGTTAAGGGTTTAACACAGGGGTTGTTAAATTTTACTATC
>NW_006921643.1:1395024-1415739 GCF_000298275.1 Orycteropus afer afer
GCCTTTCTCCCAAGTACCTCTGGGTGAACTTGAATCTCCAACCCTACGATTAGCATCCCAGCATGTGAACTGTTTATACTACACAGGGACTCCCACCATGCACATTATTGTTGTTATGTGCCATCGAGTCAGACTCAACTCATAGCAACCCCTCCTTGGGTTTCCGAGGCAGTATCACTATGGAAGTAGATTGCCCCCATCTTCCTTCCAAGTAGTGGCTGGTGGGTTTGAACCACCAGCCTTCTGGTTAGCAGTCAAGTGCCTTAGGCACTACACTATCAGAGTTCCCACCATGCATACCATGCACATAGTAGATGCAAAATACAAATGGAGAATTTCTGAAATTATCAAAGCCAGCAGTAAAATAGGACTTACTTTACAAACAATAAAAGAATTCTAGCATTGGAAGCTAGGCACAGCTGCTTGGAGAGCCAGCCTGGGCAGGCCTGGCACCAGGGACCAGCCTTGCAATACACAAACCATCCTTGGAGTGAGCCCGAGGGGCCCTTCTATACTGGAGGCAGGTGTGGAAAGCAGTTAAATTGAGCAGTGAAGGTGAGGACTGGGCTTCTGTTTACCCAATCTCAACACAAACAGCCCAGAGCACCTACTTGCTCTTCTGCGATCCAGGACCCTGGCTCCCCCTCCAGCCCCAGCTGCTTGTTTATTTCCCTAAGACATTTGCCTCCTTCTTCTGACTCTCAAATAAATCCTGACCTTACTAATCTCCAACAAACAGAGGAGTGATCACCTAGCCTGCAATTCCACCCCATCCTCCTCCACAGGCCTAATTAAAGGAGGACAAGGGTTAAATATGGAAATTTGCTAGCAATTTTCCCAACTGCCCAGCCATCATCTGCACACCTTTGACTGCTTCATCAGTTTCAAACCTAGAGGCAGAGTGGAGAAGGAAAGTGATTTTTTTTTTTTTTTTTTTCACCTGTACTGTGCCAGGTACCCTGGAGCTAAACATTCAAATTATCTGATTTTGTCCTTAAAACAACCCTGTGGGGTGGGCATTTTCAAACATTTTTAAAAGAGGGAGGTTCAGCCCAGAGAGGTTATGTCATCAGTCCAAGCTCACACAACTATCAAGGGGCAAACGCAGGACCATCTGAGTCCAAGGACTGTGCTCTCCACTTCACCTTCCACTGACCCCCAAGGCACTGGGTGTCCCTGGTCCCTCATTATGCTCACTTTGCCCTATTCCCTCTCACATATTAAGCATCAGACACAATGGCCTTTCTGCTCCCCTTCCCAGAAATGATCTTCCCTCTCCTTTTTACCTGGCTAACAAATATTCAACCTTTGGTCACAGCTCACCTTTCTCAGGAAGGGCTCCCCAGCCATCACCACTGACAACTTAGCTTAGGTTAGCTTCCCACCCTGTCACTCATGCCTTTATATAGCTCTAGTTCATTTTGGTTGTAATCAAATGATAATGTGGATGCTAATTTACAGTTTGTTTCTCAATGAAGACAGTGAGTTCCATGAGAGCAGTAACTATGTCTATTTCACCCCAAAACCTTAAATATTTCACACAGTGCTTGACCCACAGTAAGTGCTCAACACGTAACTAACTATATCTTCTGAATGCATAAATAAATGAATGAACAAACTCAGAAATTTCAGGGGGAACAAACATTAATTAGTTTAGCACAAGCATTAATCATACACGTACATACACACGGATACATACATAATCTAACACCTATGTTGAGTTCTTGAAAAGCAAGATTACAAATCACCCAACACTCTTTTCAGATTATAGCACAGCACTACCCTGCAGCAAAATCATGGCTATCTTTCTACTGAACCCTGTGCAATTTCATTTCTAAGTGTTACTACCACTTTGGTATATCTGCCAAGTGCTACTCCAGTGACCTGATAGGAGAATCTACACAAAACCTAGGGAAAATTGAATCATTTTTATAAAGCATTTGGATGGGGTGGGAGGTGGTTGACCATAAAGCTGAAAAATATGAAGAGCTTTCACACAAAGGTTTCCCACTGTTAACAAACAGTGGGCAACTTCATCCATTTATTCAACTAACACCTATAAAACCTTCTGCCATTGAGTTGATTCTGACTCATACCAACCCTACATGATAAGATACAATTGCCCATAGAGTTTCCAATTTTTACAGAAGCAAACTGCCTCATCTTTCCCCAAAAAGCAGCTGGTAGGTTTGAACCAACATTTTGGTTAGCAGCCCAATGCTTTAACTATGGTGCCACCAGAGCTCCCTAACATCTAAAATAATAGTGTATAAAACCCCCACCAAGTCGAGACCAACTCACAGTGACCCTATAGGACAGAGTAGAACTGCCCTGTAGAGTTTCCAAGCCTGTAAATCTTTACATGTAAAATACCATGGACTGCCACAAAAACAAATCTGTTCTGGATAAAGTGCTGCCAGAATGCTCCTTGGAAGTGAGAATGACTTCATCTCACCTACTCTGGTCGTGTTGTCAGAAGGAACCAGTCCCTGGAGAAGGGTCTCATGCTTCACTGATCATGTAGGGGTCAGTGAAAAAGGTGGAGACCCTCAATAAGACACAGTAGCTGTTCCAGTATAGCAAAGGCTATACAATGGGCTCTGGTATAGCAAGGATTGAGAGGATGACACAGGACCAGGCAGTGTTTTGTTCTGTTGTTCATGGGGCTGCTATGAGTCAGAGCCAACTCGACAGCACCTGACAAAAACAACAAAATCCTTATGGTAGCAGACTGCCTTATATTTCTCCCATGATGCAGCTGGTGGGTTCAAACTGCCAACCTTTTGCTTAGCAGCCCAATGCTTTAACCAAAGCACCATCAGAGCTCCTGGGGCCTACCCTGTTAAGACTGTGACAAACAGTGTTTATAACATCACAGCCCTAGTGACTTTAGCTACCATTTTATACATAGGATCAGATAGAATTTAAGAACTAAGGCTTGTAGTTAAGCAAACTCTGGTTCAAACTGTGGCTCAGACACTTATTACTTACAGTCTGTGTGGCCTTAAGTCTCCTCATCTGTAAAATGGGCCTACTGATAGTGGCTTCCTCAAAGAATAAGGATTAGATGACAAAGACACATGTAAATTCTTATTAGTGCTTAATGAATAACAACTTCATCCTTTATCTGTTGCCTCAGATAGAATGTGAGCTCCTACAGGGAGGAATCTTGTGAGGTACCATTTCGTGTCCAAGCATACAAAGTAGGGCCTGGCACCCAGTAGGACCTCACAACATGGTTTGCATGGGGACACAGATCTAAGCTTGTAGGTTGCATCTGCAGAACACACCCTTTCAGCAGCTGGTCCTCTGCTCAGCCACCCCCTCCCCTCCCAGGCTGCAGTTCTCAACCCAGAGATCTCTGCTAAGTCCCTTAGGGCAGCACTCTGGCTGGTTTTCAGGTAGAGAGCCTCAGTCATGCCCTCATGCCCTCCATGAACATTTGAGTTTCTTCCCAACTCTCCACATAGGTCCTAGATTCAATGCTTCACTTCCCACAAGGAAATTCTAATCTTTTCAAATTCTCTCCCTTGGAGTCAAAATGATAGTGTATAAAACCCCCACCAAGTCGAGACCAACTCACAGTGACCCTATAGGGTCAAATTGGGGAGGAATTCTAGACATACTCTGGAATTGACTGAGGTGGGTACCCTCTATTCCCTGGGGGCAAATTTTCACTCTTTAATTAATGGGCCCTGAGACATAGTCTTGAAAGAAACACCAATGTCAGGGCAAACTCCTTTTTTGAGAGTCTTAGACATTTAGTGGAGTCTCTCAGCTAACTGAAAGGTTTGAGTTTCAGGTTGACCCAGAGGTTCCTCAGAAGACAGACCTGGCAATTTACTTCTAAAAAAATTGGCCATTGAAAATTCTATGGAGCATACGTTTCCATGTTTTCATACATGGAACAACTTGATGGTAACTGGTACTGGTAGATATTTAGTAAGCTACAATCTTTCTTTAAAAAAAAAAATTATGGAGCAATCTGCCTCCTAATCCATTCATAAATCAGACACTCAAGCCTTAGAATAATTTTCCCATAATTCATGTTAATCATTCCACTCTTGTAACATGAATCATCTGTTTAATGGAAAACTTTCACCAAGATGGGCAAGAGCCACTGCATTTTGCTTTAAAAATTTCTCCAGAGCTCAGAAGGTTTTCTATTATTGACAGAAAAGTTACCGTATTTTTAGGAGGCATTTTAAATATTACTCATGCATCAAGAGCTGTTTCCCTAACTCAACTTACATAGTTTTCAAACATGTATTATGGTTGACCTTATTAAACATTCTGTAGCACCACTTAAACACAACGGCAGCCAAAAGTGCAGTCCCAAAGCATCTGGCAGTACTGAGAAAAAGCAAGTACACATGAATTGTCCCAGAAAAAGCAGCAAAGGCCCTTCAGCATGGATGGATTCCCAAACAATGCCAGAGGAGGCAAGAGAAGAGGTGGGCCCACAGAAGAACTCTGGCACACAAATTCAGGCATAGGAAAAAGAGAGAATATCTGGGTTCTCTGCAACTTGATCAAGATTTCACTGAGTGCTCTTCAAGAATGCCAAGTGCACCAAAGACAAGACAGCATTTCCAACCTTCTTAAGGGCCAGGATACCATATGGGTAGCAGGATAATTTCTATATTTTGAAATAGAAAGCTTGGAATTATCACATAAAAATTAATGAGCTAGATGATAACACCAGTACAACCCATTATTTATTGAGCACTCACTACTGACACTATACTAAAGATATTGTAGAGGTATTGTTGTTGTTAGCTGCCATCGAGTGGGTTCCTACTCATAGTTAACCTATATAAACAGAACAAAACACTGCCCAATGCTGTTCCATTCTCATAATCATTGCCATGCTTCAGCTCATTGTTGCAGCCACTGTGTCAACCCATTATGTTGAGTCTTCCTCTTTTTATTTGACCCTCTACCAAACATGATGTCATTCTCCAGGGTCTGTTCCTTCCTGGTAACATCAAAGTAGGTGAGACAAAAATCTCACCATCCTTGCTTCTAAGTAGCATTCTGGCAGTCTTTGGTATATTCAGTATTCTTCACCAACACCATAATTCAAATGCATCAATTCTTCTTGTCTTCCTTTTCATTGTCCAGCTTTTGCATGCATATGAGGTGATTGAAGATACCATGGCTTGAGTCAGGTGTACCTTATTCCTCAAAGTGACATCTTTGCTTTTTACCATTTAAAAAAAAAAAGTCTTTTGTAGCAGATTTGCCCAAGGCACTATGTCATTTGGTTTCTCGACTGCTGCAACCATGGGTGTTGCTTATAAATCCAAGTAAAATGAATTCCTTGACAACTTCAATCTTTCCTGTTTATTATGACAGTGTGAGTATTTTTCTTTTCTTTATGTTGAGGTGTAATCCATACCATATCAAAAGCCTGTAGTCTTTGATATTTATCAGTAAGTGCTTCAAGTTCTCTTTCACTTTTAGCAAGCAAAGTCATGTCATCTGTATACCACAGGCTGTTAATGAAATTATTTCCAATCCTGATCCCATCTTCAGGAATTCCATTATTCACAATGTTATCCATACTTTGTTATGATCCACATAGTTGAATGCTTTTGCATAGTCAATAAAACATCAGTAAACATCTTTCTTTTTGGTACAGTGACTCTGCATATTCCTTCTATCTTCTTTTGTTGCTTCCTACATCATTTGATATTTTGCATATAGAATCCTTCAATATTGCAACTTGAGGCCTGAATATTTTTTCATTTCTTTCAACTTGAGAAATGCTGAGTGTCTTCTTCCCTTTGGATTTTCTAACTCTAGGTTTTGGACATTTCATTGTAATACTTTACTTTGTCTTCTCAAGCTGTACTTTGAAATTTTTTGTTCCGCTCTTTTACTTCATATCTTCCTTTCAACTTTTCATTCAAAAATAAGTTTCAGAGTCTTTTCTAACAGCTGTTTTTGGTCCTTTCTTTCCCTCTTTTCTTTTTAATGACCTCTTGCTTTTTTCAGGTGTGATGTCTTTGATGTCATCCCGTAACTCATCTAATTGTTGGTCATTAGTGTTCAATGCATCATATCTATCCTTGAGATGATCTCTAAATTCAAATGGGATACTCTCAATATTGTACTTTGGCTCTGGTGGACATGTTCTAATTTTCTTCAGCTTCAACTTGAACTTGCATAGGAGCAATTGATGGTCTGTTCACAGTCAGCCACTGGCTTTGTTCTGAGTGATGATATTGAGCATCTCCATCATCTGCTTCCACAGATGTAGCCAATTTGATTCTTGTGCATTCCATCTGATGAGGTCCACAAGTATAGTCACTATTTATATGTTGTTGAAAAAAGTATTTGCAGTAATTAAGTTGTTGGGCTTGCAAAATTTTATCATGTTATCTCCAGCACCACTTCAATCACTAAAGCCATATTCTTCAGCTACCAATGCTCTTATTTCCAACTTTAGTATTCCAATCAACAGTAATTATGAATGCATCTTGTTTTCATGTTTGATCAATTTCAGACTGCAGAAATTGGTAAAAATCTTCAATGTCTTCACCTTTGGAATTTGTGGTTGGTGTGTGCAAATTTTAATAATAGTACTATTAACTGGTCTTCCTTCTATGTGTATGGATATTACCCTGACAATAATAGCATTTACTTCAGGATAGATCTTGAAGTGTTCTTTTTAGTGACAAATGCCTTGCCACTCCTTTCCATCATTCCCTGCTTAGTAGACCATGTGATTGTCCAACTCAAAATGGCTAATGCCAGTCCATTTCAGCTCACTAATACCTTGGAAATTGATTTTTATATATTCCATTTCATTTTTGATGACTTCTAATTTTCCTAGATTCATACTTAATACATTCTATGTTCTGATTATTAATGGACATTTACAGCTGTTTCTTCTCATTTTAAGTTGTGCTACATCAGCAAATGAAGGTCTCTAAAGCTTTACTTCATCCATATCATTAAGATCAACTCTACTTTGAGGAGGCAGCTCTTCCCCAATCATATTTTGAGTGCCTCCCAACTTGAGAGGCTCATCTCTCAGCACTATATCAGACAGTGTCCCACTTCTATTCATAAGGTTTTTACTGGCCAGAGTCTTTCAGAAGTAGATCACCAGGTCCTCCCTCCGAGTTTGTCTTAGTTTGGAAGCTCCACTGAAACCTATCCACTATAGGTGACACTGCTAGTATTTGAAATATCTTGGCATAGCTTCCAGCATCATAGCAATATGCAACCCACGACAGTACAATAAACTGCTAAACAAGAGATGACCAGAGATTTTAAATCTCATTTAATCCTCACAACTCTATGTTATCATCTTAGTTTTTCAGACAGAAAAAGAAAATGAAATTAACAGTCCTGCCCATGCCCAACCCACCAAAAATGATAGAGTTTACTCGGAGCAGAGACCTATTGGATTCCAATCCCCATGCCTAAATCTTTACATCAAACTGGCATAAAAGGTCAAAGCTAGACTGGTCCCATCATGGGGACTAAGTTCATGTGAAGTGAGTTAATTCTGTTTACCAGCTAACTGCTCATTAAAATAGTTTGTTGTTGGTTGTCATAGTATAGCTCCTTTGAAAGGCATGTCACTGAGTAACACTCAGACATAAATGATTAAGTACAAGTTTATTTAGAAACAGTTGGGGCAGGAGAGTTCATCATCAGCCTTCATTATGAAAATCTGGAGAAAACAAGAGGGAAGAGTATGGCTCTAAGAAAAGATGAAAGAAAAGGGGATAGACACTCTAGCTAAATGTGGGCTGTCAGCCAAACAAGAAAATACCAGACCAAGTAAATGAGGAGAATAGTAAATAACTGTGGTTGCAATTTTTAAACATCAGACCTTAGGCTGCTTAAATTACTGAGCCAAAGACCACCAAGAAAGAGAGCTGTGACAACTGAGTCAAATGGCAATGCTCTTATGCTACACATGTTCTTATTTGTTTGTTCACCTTTTTATATGTTTTAAAGGAGATGAAGAAAAATTACTTGGATCACACTTACTTTATAATAACCCTAGATATAAAGGAGAAGATTTTGCAGTTCTTGGTTTGCCTCCACCTCCACCTTTCCCTACCTAAGCTAATGTCCTTCCTTTGCTTCCCAAGTGAGCCACTGATAGTCAGTAGATGATAGCTATTGTTACTAAATGTATGATCCAGAAGAAGAGCCCAGATCTCACCTAACCAAAAACAAACTCTGCCATGGAGTTGATTCTGACTCATAGCAACCCCCCACTGGGTTTACAAAGCTATAAATCTTTATGGAAGCAGAATGACTCATCCTTTTTCCTGAAGCAACTGGTGATTTCAAACCACCAACCTTTTGATTACCAGCCAAATGCCTTAACTACTACACTATCAGAGCTCCTTTCATCTCTCCTGGAGCCCCCTTAAACCTTCAACATCCCTAAACAGCAGGGCTTTGAACCAGTTTGAATTGGTTCAGTCTTCAACAATGAAGCAAAATCACAGCAGACATTTTTTTTTTTTTTTTTTGGATGAAGTGGAACAACTGGAACAGGAAAAATTACAGGTTGAAGCCCTGGAATGGGAGACGTAGTGAGCCCTTTTAGAAGCCTGATGCACGAAATCAGATTATTGCCAGAACTGTTGAGAATGACACACATTAAAAGTGGTATGCTCAGCCACCATCTTTGAGAGGGGCACCATTGTTTCCAACTATGCTTGTCAAGTGATTTGGTTGCTATGCAACACATGTGCTGCCCTTGATTTCTAAGAGGGAGATTAAGTTTCTGGAAAAGCATCAACCTGTAATTTTTCTCAGTCCAGCTCACCCACATTTTACAAATTCAAGTCTGTTTCAGTTTTGCCTCATTGGCCATGATTGAACCAAGAAAGAACTGGGTCAAAGCCCTGCTAAAAAGTCATGGCCACCATTGCCATCCACACTTAGTAGGAGAAATACCACCACTGAGCATTGTGCATGGAAGAAAATAAAGTTAAGGCATAAAAAAATATCAAGTCTCTGGATATTTCCAGAGCAACCTCAGGGGAGCACAACCCTGGATGAGGCACATGGAGAACACTTTCCTTCAGATGTTTACAACTTAATGGGAGGGAAAAACTATACTAGAGATATGCCCAAGAACATTAATTAGATAATAGGCATACAGTGATTAGAATAAGTGGGAGAATAAACTAGGCTACCAAAAGCAGCAGAGGGAGAATTGTTACATTTGAATGTAAATTATTGCCACTGTGCTAAATGCCACAAAAGAGGACATGAGGCCCTGAGAGTAAACAATGGGCACCTGTGACCTGGCCTGGGTTCTGGGAAGCCTTCCCCAAGGAAATGAGATATAAAAGAAGGGTGAGGGTTAACTAGGTGAAGACAGAAGATGCAGACAAGAGCTGTGTGGGCATAGGACCTATACAGTCCAAAACAAAGGCAGCAGTGAGCAAGGGGAACTCTCAGGTAAAGAGAGTCTGAGGAATTGCTTGGTAAACTCTAGCTTCCCAAATCCCAAGTCCAGCTCCAGCTGCCATGAAGCCCATTTCATTCCCAAGAAGCTCCCTGGGATCTTCTCATTAAAGCTCTATTTTGAGCTAGCCTATGCAGAATTCAAGGAGCTCTGGTGATATAGTAGTTAAAGCATTTAGCTGCTAAGCAAAAGGTCAGCAGTTTGAACCCATCAGCTGCTCCATGGGAGAAAGTTGAAGCAGTGTGCTTCCTTAAAGATTTATAGCCTTGGAAACTCTATAGGACTGTTCTACTCTGCCCTATAGGGTTGCTATGAGTTGGAATCTACTCGATGGCAATGGCTTTGCGTTTGGTTTGGGTTTATGTGGATTTCTGTTCCTTATAGGTATCAAAAGAAGCTCTGGCAGCATAGTGCCTAAGGCACTTGACTGCTAACCAGAAGGCTGGCAGTTCAAACCCACCAGCCACTCCTCGGAAGGAAGATGGGGCAATCTGCTTCCGTAGTGATACTGCTTCGGAAACCCAAGGAGGAGTAGCTATGAGTCGGGTCCGACTTAACAGCACATAACACCAACAACAACATAGGTATCAAAGTCTGGCCAAACAGGAGACAGCTGAGAAAAGAAGAACACCCTCACTAGGTATGCAAAAACGTGAGGGTCTTGGGTTGGAAGGACATCTAGGCAGAGGGAGCTGCATGAGCACAAGTAATGAGACATGCTAGAGGGACCCGTGGGAGCTCAGCATGGTCAGTACACAGGTATATGGGTGCAGAGGTAAATAGGACACAAGCTGTGAAGGGCTTTGGTTACCAGGGAGTGGGACACAGACATGCACCCTGCAGGCAGGGGGAACCTCAGAGAAGCCTTAAACAGGGCAGTGACAGGATCTAGTGTGTGACATAGAAAGTGTTCTTCTGGCTGCTATGTGGGGCACACAGCAAAGGGAAACCAGTTAGAAAGCAAAAGACCCTTAGCCTGTGAGCAATGTAGGAGAGGGAAGTATATGACTTGATTTGGAGATAAGACCTATAGGATCCGGTATCAATAGGACATGATGGATAACGTGTCCAGTTAGGACTTTCAGGGTTGAGAGGAGGATAAACTAACAGAGCTACTGATATATCTCCAGACAGGACTTCTCTCTACTGAATTACCTCAAAGCACAATGCAAACACAGGGTTGGGCCATGATGTCAGACCCCAAATGACCCAGGTAACCTCATTTTTCTCTGCAGCAACAAAGGGCCCAATGTATCCTGCCACTCATCTCAGGAATATGTCTGTAGCCAGTCTTCACCACCTCAGGAAAAACAAAAGCAACACTGCATATAAAGTTCAACATCAGAAGGCCCTTCTTCACCACAGGTGGATGGGCCAGGACCTCTTTTGAGTGGTGGCTTCTGACTTAAAGACCCCAGTAAAGGATATTTTTTCACACACTGCTGGTGGTTCAAACCCACCAGCCACTCCTCAGAAAGAAGGCTGGGTGGTCTACTTCTGTAGTGATACCGCCTTGGACACCCAAGGAGGGGTCGCTATGACAGGGTTTGTGTAGCAAGTCAGATCTGACTCGATGGCAATGAGTTTGGTTTGGTTTGGTCCAAATATTCAGGAGTATCCACTATGCACCCAGCCCTGGGGATGCAGGATAAAGAAACAATAAAGCCAGCTCAGGCCTTATCCTCCTGGAGCCTAGAGTCTAGCACAGGAGGTAGACATAATTCATACAAATCACACAAGTACAACTGTGCTAAGTGTCACAAAGGGAAGAGACATGGGGCCCTGAGAGTACAATAGACACCTGTGAGCTAGCCTGGGGATCTGAGAAGGCTTTCCCCAAGTGCAGGTGGGACATACAGAGCAATGCACAGACAATTTTAAGGCATTCTCAGATTCCTAGAAACTCACCAAAAACACGGGTTTAGAACCCCTCCTGCAATGCTACTCTTCTTACAAGGAAGCTCCTTGGGCTGTCCCTTTCTCTGGCTGCCTCCCTCCCCTGCCTCCCAGTCCTTCTGTCCCTGCTACTTCCATTTTTCCTCAATTCTCCCTTCACAATGGCACACAGGACTGTGTGTTCAAGAGGGGTATGTGGGTTGCTCCCTTATTAATCTTGCTGTATCTTATTAAAACAGCCTGGTGCCTGCCTGGTGTTACCCTGTACAAAACAGCAGGGTTTGTGCGGCAAGTGGCAGCTGGGCAAGCTGTATTTCATTTCTTTTGTGTTGGAAGAATGACCTAGATGCTGCTCTGTGCAAGAGACTCACACTTGCAGGCTTTAACCCTTTTCTTCCCAACCAGCCCAGTGCTCAGATAGAAGCAGAGGTTCAGCATTCACCAGGTGATGTCAGCGGAGCTGACAAGTGGCCTGGGCTAGATCCATTTGGGAGAGAATAACATCCCTCTAGTTGTTCAAGCTGACCAGGGCAATGCCCCCTGGTGGGTGGGTGCCTCTGGAGAAGCCAGCTGCTGCAGCAACTTCTCTAGAGACCTGTGTTCACCAGACATGAGTGAAGGGTAAAAGTGAGTGACTCATGGCATACCCCATTCACCTCTTTCCTTAGTCGTCTTCCATCCCAGGCTGTCGCAATCATTCATTCACTCTGCTAGTATCTATTTGGTGTCTACTCTGCACATGGATCTGTGAAGAACCCAAAGATAAATGACAGGTGCATAAGAGAACTTCCCAAAGAGAACACAAAGAAGCAAAGTTCCAATAGGCAACATCCCCCACTGAGTTTAAAGAAGTCAAGAAGATGAGCATAAGAGTTACCCCACACTGACCTGTTTGCCACATACTGACTGGGAAACATGGGTAGGCAAGCTTCTCAGACTTATAAAATGGATCTACTTGATAGGGCTAGTATAGAATTAACTGGCACAGAACCTGACCCATTTTAATGCCCAGGGCTGGTCGCTTCTAGCATGCTTGTGGTAGTGGTGGTAGATGCAGTGATGGTGCCTCATGTAAATGGCAAGGGGAATTTGTCTCCCAGCCTGCTTCTCACAGCATACTCAAGACCAATAGAGTCTGCACCCTGACTGGCCTTGCCAAGTCAGAGTGTGATTTAGAATCAAACTTTTTCCCTCCAGGGTTATGAAAGAAAACTGGAAACACAAGAAATGTGATTAAATGCTGAGCTGGTCATCATGCCACAATCCGACAGTCACACACGGACCAAGTCCGATGATTTTCCACCTCTTAATCACATCCCTGCCGGATTTAAAATGCAATGAACATCAATGAGAACAAATGCTAATAAGGCTCTAACAGGCATCGGATGTCAAGAGGTGAGGAATAAGCCTTGCATATTTTGACTGAAAGAGGGTCAAAGAGGAAATAACCAGGATACTAAATAGAAATCTTTTATTCAAGAGGAAAGGCTTCCCTGAAAGGCAGCTCCTCCAATCAGTGACACTCAGTCATTAAAGAATGTGCCACTTGGTGTCCTGCGGCAACAGAAACACCCAGCTCTGTGACATGTCTCTTCCTGGCATTTAACTAACATGGTAAAGTCACCAGCAAATTTACATCAGGCCTAAATCAAAGATAAGGTCCTTTTATGACACATGCTGTTATTAGAGTTTTAGCTGTAGCGAAATTTCTCTAAGAAAATACCATGGCCTTGGAAACATTACATCAAATACTTCCTTTAAGCAGCTCTGGCAAAGTTAATGCATCTGTTGATGTCTGGAGCTGCATTTTTCTGTACCTCTGCAGGGTTCCAAGAAAGCCATTCTGGTGAACAGTCTAAGAAGGAAGTATATAAAATCTGAAATACCCAATCTGCTGCCACTTAAGGTTTTCCGATTAACAAAGACTTTACTTGAGTTCTAATGAGGCAGAATAAATAGTGCAGTAACTTTCAAATCAGACCAATCTGGATTCAAGGCCTAGTTCCCTCACTTAATGTCTGCAAAACATTGGGCACATCACTTATCCTAAATCCGACTTTACTCAGCTGTAAACAGGGGAGGCTAGTACTGGCCTTGAGGGCTAACGTGAGTATTAAATAAAGTAATGCGTGAAAAGCCTTTAGCCAACAGTGCTGGGCATATGATAAGCACTTCATAAATGTTAGCTATTATAGCTGGTTTCATTTAAAAAAAAAAAAAAAAAAAAACTGATTTTCACTCCAATACAACAATAGTCAAAGCCACTAGGTAAATAAGCATGCCTCAGGGAATTCTATAAAAGTCTGCAGTGAGTAGTCATTCCTTTTTTTTTTTTTTTTTTAGTAGTCGTTCCTTTAGAAAGTAACAGGATTTACCATGAATTGTACAAATCACTTTCCATTATAAATACAAATGAGAAGCCAAGGGAAGCAGGATTACATATAACACTAAACAAAACCAAACCAAACTCACTGCCATGGAGTCAGATCCGACTCATAGCGAGCCCTCCTTGGGTTTCGGAGGCGGTATCACTATGGAAGTAGATTGCCCAACCTTCCTTCCAAGGAGGGGCTGGTGGGTTGGAACCACCAGACTTCAGATTAGCAGTCAAGTGCCTTAAGCACTACGCTACGAGAGCTCCTAGATCACTAGAGAACCCTGGAATCATTTACAACCTCTTAGGAGTACAGAGACAAATTCAACTCAAACCACAATTTTCTCCTCTTCCATAGATTTTCACCCTTGATAATAAGATGATGACAACAGCATCTAAGATTTCACGAATGTTTACTTTGTACCAAATACCAAAGACTTTTCCTCTTTTCACCCATTTAACCCTCACAAAAACCCATGTAGAGGGACTGTTACTACCCTTAGTCTAGATCAGCACATCTACTATGTGTGACCTACAAATGTGAGCCATGCAGTAATTTAAATTTTCTAATAGCCACATTAAAAAGCAAAAAGAATCAGTGAAAATACTTTTAATATATTTTTATTTAATCCAATCTATCTAAAATACTATTTCAACATGTCATCAATATTTTAAAATATTAGTGATCTATTTTGCATTCTGTTTTGTTTTTTCCATACTGTGGTAGTTAAGGTTGTGTGTTATCTTGGCTGGGCAGCTGGTGATAGTTATTCCCCATGATGAAACTGGTAATCAACTCCATGGTGGGATCTACCACAAGCAGCTGAGAAATTGTTTTAGGGGTGTGGTCTGCTTCCCGTATATAAGCAGCAGCTTTGGGAATTGTCTCTAGCTTATGGCACACTTGAACCTTGCATGTAGCTGTGTCGTTGTTCAGCAGCCTGCCATTCTCTGCAAACCTTGGGACTTTCAATGGACTTGAATTAATGGCCTGCCTTGTGGTTTGGTAATATCGGGACTGTGCCTTTTTACTTGTCAGCCTTGGGCTTGTCAGTCCCAGCAGCCAGCAGCTGTCAGAGTGAAGAAAAGCCTCTAGCTTCAGTGGGCTGGGAACAGGAGGTAGAGCTGAGGGTGAGGGGCTTTCACCCAGCCCCTGGAGCCTGGCAATCTGAACTCAGACTTAAAGCCTCCAAACTGTAAGAGAATAAACTGTTTCCTCAATCCATCCCATATGTGGTATGTTCTTGTCAGAGCGGCACTAGGTAACCAAAACACATACTAAGGCTTCAAAATCTGGCATGTGTCTTAACACTCAGCACATCTCAAACAGACTAGCCTTATTTCAAATGGTCAATAGACGGTAGTTACCATACTGGCAGGTCTAAAGAATGAGGAAACAACAACATGAAAAAACATGGCCAGGACCCACAAGGACACAAGCACTCTGCATTCAGAGCCAAGCTCTTAACAGCCATGCTCTTCTGCTTCTCCTTTGCCAAGTCTATTAAGCTCCACAGTCTCCAGACCATCAAGCTTTCCCAAGCAATAGGAGGTTCCTTATGATGAGGTTTAGATGCAAACCTCTTCCTGCGAGCAGAGGGAAACACAAGAAGACACCTGCAATTTAACTTTTAAAGAAAAGATACTAAGGCACCATCACTAAATAAACCAGCTAAAAATGACTTCAGGGTGAGGAACAGCTAACTAATGGTCAAAGGGTAGTTTCAAAACTATCAGAAAAGCCCAACTCTGTCAAAAATTCCCAGAAAGGGAACCAAGAACAAGCATTACAGAGAATACGTTACAATTAGAGAAGGATTCCAAAGTAAAACTAGAAAATGATGATGCTAACTAAGCACAGAAGAATATGAAGCCAAAAAAGGAAATAAATATGTACCTAAATGAAAGTAGGTACATACCCATTTAACTGGTGCTACATAAGGGACTGGATACATGGCAGGTAAAGGGGGCTTAGGGGTGAGGAGACACTGGTCTACATCTCACCTCACAATCTTGAGCTGTCTCCTCAAAGACATGGCAATTTCCTAGATAGAAACTCTTTGCAGCTGTAATTTTTGGTATAATGGCAAAATGGTAATTACTTGCTGCCAACTGTACTGTGAGTAAAATTCATTCACAAACCAAGATGGCTTACAGGACCTCCATGAGACTGAAGTGATCAATGGAGAGATACTAAGATACTTTTTCCAGCCAGAAATAGCTACTGGTACTACCAAGAGGTTAAAGATAAAGGGGATGGAGACCTCCAAGTCTGAACTGCTTTAGCCTTGAGCTAGGTGAAGGACTGACCCAAGGTCCCTACCTGACAGTGTGGGTTTCAAATCCTCCATCCCACTCAGCATTCCTCTAGAAAGGCCCAGGACCGAAAAGCCTGCCAGTGCCTGAAGCTGCTGGATGAAAAGCCAAACCTGAGACCCCAGCACCAAGTGCTTTGCCCTGCCAAGCTACCTGGAGGCAGCCAAGACCCAGACCCATACAGGTGAGAGCCATGAGTGACCCCACCTGGCTGGAACGTGGCATATCCTCCCTGAAGCATGCTAGGCTCATTATCACAAGTACATACAAATGCTGGGCTCAGGGTACTCCTATCTCACCTCACACCTGGCCCTCTGCCTTCTGGGGAGGTGCCACCAATTTTTGCATAGGAGGTAGTTACCAGCAGAGCTCTGGCATCAAACAGACCTGGCTCTGTTTCCTACAAGCTGTGTGACCTTGGTTGAGTTATTTAACTGCTTGGAACCTCAATTTCTTACTTTTTAATAGAGAAAATTTCATTCATTTAACAAATGCTTATTGAGCCCTTATTGTTCTAGCTTCTGAAGACAAAACAGTGAACAAAGGGAAAAAAAAAATCCCTCCATGCAACTTAATTCTTAATTCATGAGCACCCACCCATGTTGTGATATTAAATTAAATAACATATCCACTGTAGATTGTATGTACTATAGAAATGTTAGCTGTTATTATTATAATAGTAGTAGTATCAAATCCAAAAACATCTGGTCCTGGGCCTGGCTCCAAAAACCCAATTTGGCTGGAAGCCAGAGTGGAATAAAAGCCTGAGAGGGGCTCCAGTCTCTCACATCCTAACCTCCTTTCCCACTGAATTCATGCTACAAGGACATCCTGCCACAAGAAAGGAGCTACAGACAGTCTTTGTTTGGCAAACTCAAAAGTCTCACCAGATAACATCAAGCTCAGGTACCGAGTGATAGGGCGGTCTGGGAGTACAGTACTAGGGTATGTAATTCAACTAATATGGAGTGCCAGCTCCAGCCAGGCACTGCAAGGAATGACCTGCCTGCCTCCAAGGACATCATGCACTAAGAGGGTGAGACTTGCAGACACTATAAGTGCACACATCGTAGTATGTTACATCTTTGCAGGATTGATATGGACAGTAAGAACTGCAATTCTGCCCCTGGCATAAATCCATGGCTTTCCAATGGCACCCCAAGGAGCAAAAGGTCTCTACAGCGATGAAAATAAGATGACTACAATGATAACAGCAGCACTTACCAGATTATTTGTTAAGCACTTACTAAGTATAAACATGTAAGCAGGTCTCACCTTGCACTGTGTTAATGTTTTCAGCAATCCTGTGAAAAATATCATCTTTTTTCCCCCCTAATCTTCATTTTGCAGATGAGCAAACTGAGCTTAAGAGGTAAAGTAACTTGTCCAAGGATGCACAACTAAGGCAAGTAGAAACCAAGCAGGTAGTGCAACTCCAGAAGCCAGATCTTGAATCAATACACTAAAGCACTTACCCTAACAAGCCCTAGAGGGTCACTTCAGGGGCAAAGGAAAAGCAAAGAGGCTGGGTCTACAAGCTACCCACCCCCAACTCAGCTTTACCAGTTAATATCTGATCTATTTCCTATGTACATATTCCATAAAAGATTTCATTTGGGGGGAAAAAATGTTTCACTGCTATTTTTTAAAATTGTTGGATTAAATGATGGCCAATAACAAAAGATGGTTTATAATGAACTTTAAAAAAAAAAAAACAGGTGAGGGAGAGGAACACTGCTAAGTAGGTAGAAACAAGTATTGATTTGGGTAAAAGGAGGAGCAATGTACCAAATGTGAGTAAACAACACGGTGGCACTGAAGAAGAGGAAGACATAGAGAGGTGCATGGGAGGTACAGACAACAAAGACGAACCTTTTTGCACATACAGTACTGCATCATCAGTGAAGGCAAACATTGATGTTCGGGTGAATAGATGGGTGGACAGACTGACTGATTAGGTACGTCTATGCAGGGGGAGTGTGCGCATGACCATGTTTTAGCAGACAATGTTTCTACAAGTGTATTTTTATGTTCTGTAAGAATTCCCAGATATATAGTAAAGCTGACAAGGCACAAGTTTGTAGTCACTTCTTGGCCACAGCCTGAGGGAGAGACTAGTTGGACCTGTGGACTTGGGACCATGGTCTTAGGGCACATCAACCTCAACTGGCATAACATACTACACAGAAATATTATTCTACATCCTACTTTGGCAAGTAGTATCTGGGATCGTAAAAGCTTGCTAGCAATCATCTAGATCTGACACCAGGTCTCTCCTCATCCAGAGCAAAGAAGAATAAAGAAAACCAAACACACATGGAAACAATTAGTCCAAGGGACTGATACAACTTCCTCAGCCTATAAGACTATGACAGCAGAAGAACTAGATGGTGCCCAGCTACCACTGTCAAACCATACAGGAGTGGAAGAATAATATGGAACAAAACTCAAAATCATTAAAAAAAAAAAAGGACCAGGTTTGCTGGTCTGATAGGGCCTTGTGGAACCCCTGAGACTATGGCCCCTAGCTGCACTTCAAGTCTGGAATTGAACCCAGTCCCATGGCTTCCAGCCAAACAAAAGGCATATGAACTGAACATTTACATTAGGTAAATACACTTCTTAGAGAGATCAATCACGGGAGAATAGAAGGGCTGTGTATGCACAGGGAGACAGCTTACAGGGGCCATAGTGCATGAGAGGGAAGGACACAGGGAAGAGGTAACTATGGGGAGGAAGTGGGAAGAGAGCTGTTGCATTGTGGGAAATAGCAGTCAATGTCAAAATGTGAACTGCTATATGGAAAATGAATTTTCTCTGTAAAGTTTCACACAAATCACAATAAAAATTGAAGGGAAAAAAAAAAAAAGTCTGATGCCCAGCAACAGCCAAACCCATCCCAACCCATTGCTATTGAGTCGATTCTGACTCATAGTGACCCAATAGGGCAGAATAGACCTGCCCCATAGGGTTCCCAAGGCTATAAATCTTTATAGAAGCAGACTACCCCATCTTTCTCCCATAGAGCAACTGGTGGGTTCAAACTGCTGAACTTTTGGTTAACAGCCCAATGCTTACCACAATGCTAACAGAGCTCCTTCCCGCCAACAAAATTCATATGATGGAAGACCACACAACAATGAAAAAGAACTACTTATAGACACAACAGCATGGATTAATCTCACAGACATGAGTGAAAGAAGACAGACACAGAATCTATATGCTCATTTTATATCAAGCTCAGAAAGAGGCAAAACTAATCACTGGTGATAAAAGTTAGACTGACAGTTACCTTTGATAAGGGAGTATTGGCTAAGAAGGGTATGAGGGAGCCTTTGGGAGTCCTGGAAATGTTCTGTATCTTAATCTTAAATTAATATGTATCTCTTAAATACAAAGGAGTATTTAGAGGTTAAAAATGTATTGAGCTATGCACTTTTTATATGTATATTATATCAATAAAAATATAAAAATTTAACATCTGGTAAGATGGCAGAATAGGCAGACAAACTCCCCAGATCCTCTTCAACAAAGAAAAGAGAAATGAATTGACAGAGATACAGAAGATAATCCTGGAGCCCTGAGCTTAGAAAGGAAATATACATGAGTGGATTAGGCACCAGAATCGATGGCAAACAACAACAACAACAACAACAGTGAAAAAACCTGAATGAAAATAGTGAAGGTCAGAATAGTGGACTGTCAGCTAACTCTGACAGGACCGACAGCCTGAATATTTCCAAGTGGTGTTGGGACATGATAACTGACTTTCAGGTCAAGATAATTGACCTAAAGATCAGCCATGGTTGCCAAGGGCTGCAGGGATGACTGCGCTGGTGACCCATGACTAGGAAAGGAAAGAGCAAGGAGGGAAACAACCTGAGCTATGAATTTTCAGCTGTCTGGAGGGTGCGGCCATTTTGGATATTTAAATTGACCAAGGACACAGCCATTTTGAAGGTTTACAAGTAGCAGCCATTTTGGATATTTAAAGTAAGCGGGGGTGTAGCCATTTTGAATGTTTATAAGTGGTGGTCATTTTGGATATTTAAAGTGATAGCATTCTCATTCAGATTCCAGGGACCTAAGAATAGGCTCCATTTGCTAAGGATGCCAGGGACATTTGGGAGGTAGACAATGGGAAAGGAGACAGGTAGTGAATGTATAAGTGCTGCCAATTAGCAAATAGAGGAGCACAGCACAGTACCTTGCTTATATAGATAACAAACAAAACAAAGAAAATGAAAGTTATGGGCAAGTCATTCCAACATAAAATCACCAATAAAATATAAACACAAAATGTGACAATTCCTTAAAGACAACAGAGCATCACAGTCCACACAAAGAAGCAAGATAAAGCAGGACAAACAAGGGACCAGGATACAGATCCAAAACACACCCCTGAGGAAGATGCAGCATTGGAACTCCCTGAGAAGGAATTCAAAAGAATTGTATTTACGTACCTACAATGAATTGAGAGACAGATCAAGGAAAACACTGACAAAATGGAGGAAAACACAGAGAAAACCCTAGAACAATTTCGAAAGACAATACAAGAACAAAATGACAAAATAAATAAAAAATTAGAAATTTAAAATCTACAGACAGAAATCCAGAAGATTAATACTAAATATTTACAAATAGATAAACTTATTGAATGGGCAAAGGAGTAGAA
>NW_006921643.1:1416044-1417853 GCF_000298275.1 Orycteropus afer afer
CGGAAGGAAGATGGGGCAATCTACTTCCATAGTGATACTGCCTTGGAAACCCAAGGAGGGGTTGTTATGAGTTAGGTCTGACTCGACAGCATATAACAACAATCAGAGAATTCCAGAACAGGAAGAGACAAATAAAAGCACAGAAAAAACTGTTGAAGATTTGTTGAAAAAGAATTTTCCTGGTATGATGAAAGATGAGAATATATCCATTCAAGAAGTCCAACAAACCCCAAACAGCACAGACCCCAAAAGAAAATCACCAAGACATATCATCATCAAACTCACCAAAACCAAAGGCAAAGAAAGAATCCTAAAAGCAGCATGGGAAAAACAAAAAGTTACCTACGAGGGGCAACCAATAAGAATAAGCTCAGATTTCTCAGCAGAGACCATACAGGAGAGAAGTAAATGGGATAGTATATATAAAACCCTGAAAGAGAAAAATTTCCAACCAAGAATTATATACTGAGTAAAATTGTCCCTCAAATATGGTGGTGAAATAAGGACATGTTTAGATAAGCAGAAGTTAAGGGAATTTGTTAAAACCAGACTGGCCTTACAAGAGATGCTGAAGGGAGTCCTTTGGACAGAGAACCAGCAACAGCAAACAACAACACATGATGACATAACCCAGAAACCAACCCAGTTATAGAAGTATCCGAAGTAAATAAGCCTACAAGATTAAAAACAGGGAACCAGAGATATCAACTGACAAATTAAGACAACTACAAATGAAAAAGAGGGAAAAAACTGTAGTTACAGAACTTCTAAATGGTGGGGAAGTCAAGACAACTACAAGATAGAATGGACTGTTCTAAACTTGGGAAGAAATTATAAATCACAGGGCAACCTCTAAGAAAACTGATAAACCTTCACATAAAAATAAAAAAGAGGACCAGCACAAATATTTAGCAAATACTAAAACAATAGCAATGACAGATATGATAACACAATTCATAAACAAAACTAGCTCAGCACAGAAAATTATATGGAACAAAGAAATCAACACAACGAAAAAGCACATAACAAAATGTTGTTGTTGTTGTTATGTGCCGATGAATCACACTCAACTCATATCGACCCCTCCTTGGGTTTCCAAGGCAGTATCACCATGGAAGTAGATTGCCCATCCTTCCTTCCGGAGAGTGGTTGGTGGGTTTGAACCGCCAGCCTTCTGATTAGCAGTGAAGTGCCTTAGGCACTACGCTAGCAGAGCTCCTTTACAACAAAATGACAGCAACAAACTCATACTTGTCAATAATTACATATCTGGCAAGGAACTTATCTCTGAAATTTATAGAAAACTCCAACACCTCAATAACAAAAAGATTAACAATCCAATTAAAAAATGGGCAGAAGACACGAATGGACACTTCACCAAGGAGGATATTCAGGTGCCCAGCAATTACATGAAGAAATGCTCATGATCATTAGCTATCAGAGAGATGGAAATCAAAACAACGAGATACCATCTCAACCTCAGCACCAATGGCAAAGTTCAACAAGACAGAAAATGGTGGATGCTGGCGAGGATGTGGAGAGATTGGGACTATCATACACTGCTGATGGGACTGTAAAATGATACAACCATTGTGGAAAACAGTATGATGATTCCTTAAAAAGCTGGAATTAGAAAGACAATTAGACCCAGCATTCCCATTGTTGTTGTTGTTGTTGTTTGCTGTCGAGTCGGCCCCGACTCATAGCGACCCCTCCTTGGGTTTCTGAGGCATTATCACTACGGGAGTAGGATTGCCCAACCTTCCTTCAGAGGAGTGGCTGGTGGGTTTGAACCGCCAGCCTTCTGGT
>NW_006921643.1:1418147-1426546 GCF_000298275.1 Orycteropus afer afer
CATAACAGATGAACTTGGAGGACATTATGTGAGTTAAAGAAGTTAATCACAGAAGTACAGATATAGTATTAGTTCATTATTGTAAAAAGTCAAGGAAAGGTTTATACATGGAAGGGAACTTTCTTTGTCGGTTACCAGGGGTGGAAGAGGAGGAGAGGGAACACTGCAAAAAAAAAAAAAAACTGCATTGACCCATGTCACTTTAGTTCTGTATATTTCACTGTACATAAATTTTATTTCAATAAAATGTGTGTGTATATCTGTATATATACATATACATATACATGCATATATATATATATATATATATATATATATAAAAATTTAAGAATATCTCAATAAGTTATTTAATATAGCATTCTGGTTTTTAAGGTAAGTATGAACCCAGACTCACTTAAGAAAAGAGGCAATTGCCTATTTTTCTGTTTAAAATAAATAATAATAATAAATCCAAAACCAAAAATTCAGCAACAACAATAAAACACTGGAGCAGGGGAATTAGCTAATGGAAGGTTGGCTGGGATGATGCATGACCTCCAGCTACCCCCAGCCCACCCCGCTAGGGAGAGCCACAGTTTGATTCTCTGAAAACATGTCTGCAGAGAACAAAGCCCAAGCCTCACCACTTCAAAGGGGCTTAGAATAATGCTTCCTTCTTCTGGGTCTACATACTTCCGAGCCTTTTAAGAAAGCACCACAAGAAACTCAAAAGCAGTCTCAAAAGCACTGAATGTAATAAAACTGTAGCAGGCCATCTGACAACCAAGTAGTGAGGTAAAATGGACATAAATAACAAATGGAAACAATAGCCCATCAGGCTTTCAGCACATAGTAGATGGCTTGGGGTACACTCCTCGAGGCACACTCTCCTCTAATTATTTCCAGGTCTGTAAGGGAGAATAAAAGCCCGGAGACCTACCCAGTTACAGTCCCAGAAAGCAGCCCAGTGTCCTGGGTACTGCTGGTCACAGAGCAGCACAAGGGCTCTCTGGCCACCCTCTTCCAGCAGCGACCACCAGCCTCCTCCCTCTCCAGCACTACCTTGCTTATTAAAAGTGAGTTGACCTGCAAAGAATCACAAGTGGTATGTGCATGGCTTTGCTCACTGTCAGTGTAAGCAGTTTTGATGCAAGAGACAAAGGAGTAATGAGAGTCTCTAGGTTTGATCACAATCACACTCTCATTTGAATTGCAGTTGAGCAATTACAAGGTCATCAGCCAGGAGGGCTCCCCTGGGATTTGGGAAAGGAGGGAGCTTTTAAAAAGGAATGAGACTCACCATACTTGTAGAAGAGTCTTTTTCACAGAAACCCCCTTCTGGTGCTTAGGGGAGCAAATAAGCCTTATCGGGAAAGGAAATTCTGGATTCACCTTCTTTTCATGACTTTGTTTTCCCTTCATCTCAGTTTCTTCTCTTTTAAATACTGCTGTATATGATATCTCTGTAAGCCTCCACCAATCTTTCTGGTGCACCTTATACATGCATAGAAAAAAAAGACTGAAAGTCAATAACAAAACGTTAACAGCATGGGTGACAGACTCATGGGTAATTTGTGCCTTCTTCTTTTTGTGTACCTGCATGTTAAAAGGGTAAGTTATTGAGAATTTTACTGGTGTCTTTTTCTCTGTTGAGTGTTTGTTCATTTGTTTGTTTTTGCTGCAATATTTTCACCAATAAGAGACTCTGAGTTCCACGAACAGTTAAGAGCTCTACTACTAACCAAAAGGTTAGTGGTTTGAGCCCAGAGGTGCCTTTGAAAAAAGACCTGGCAATCTGCTTCCAAAAGGTCACAACCTTAGCCACAGCTACGGAGTGCAGTTCTACTGTGTAACACATGGGTTTGCCATGAGTTAGAATCAACTTGATGACAGCAGCTAGAATTGTCTTCTCACCAATGTGGCATCTTGCTTCCCTATCCCACAAGAGAGAGACCAGCTTTAAACTTCTAAAAATCTGACTTCTCCTTGCCCCATAGAAGATGTTATCTGTCAGTTTATTGGAGGAGATCTGGTGGAGCAGTTGTTAAAGCATTCAGCTTCAAACCAAAAGGTTAGCAGTTCAAACCTATCAGCCATTCCCCAAAAGAAAGATGAGGCAGTCTGCTTCCATTAAGATTTACAACCTTGGAAATCCAATGGGGCAGTTCTATTCTGTCCTATAGGGTCACTGTGAGCTGGAATCAATTCAATGGCAGTGTGTTTGGTTTTTGGGGGGTCAGTTAATCTAGTTGTTTCTTGTCTATCTCAGTAAGTGACATTTAAAGTTGATTTAACTTTAGTAAAAATTTTCATTTTCTTTTGTTTAGGAAAATTTTTTAATATGTGATTTCTTGCTCTCCAAATATCAAGAAACAATTTGTTCCTGTTACTTTTTTTTTTTTTTAATTTTCTACGAGGAACATGTATTACTTGTGGAATAATAAATTTTTTGGAACAAGGCAAGGCATAAGCAAATAAATAAGCTGACAGATAAATTGTGGGGAGAGGGGCTACTGCTTATGCTTCTGCATGACCACCAGCTGTAGAATTCAAGATTGTCTCATAATGTGTTCAGAAGAAACCCCCTGACATTCTCCACAATGGACAGATTCCAAAGCCAACTAATTAACCAAGTCAGTCCTGAAAGTGAGTCCTTGTCCCAAAGAAATATCCAACAGGGTCTTAAAGAGATCAGACAAGATTAATTGAGAATCAAGAGGCAGAGTTGAAAGAAATCCAAGGCAACCATTTCTTCTCTTCCATTTCTTAGCTTTGCTCTGCAGGGGAACTGGTGCCTGAGGGAAACTAGACATGTGACAGTCACGGGCAGATGGTTGGGTTTTTGTAGCTTTGTGGCTGGAGGAAGAAGGGAAAGAATAGGTATGGAAGGAATACAGGTAAGATTAGCACAGCCACCCCCAGCTCCATAAAATGTGAATGAGTCTGCTGTTAGCTCAGTCTTAAAAGTTGAGCTAAATGGCAGCAATTTGTCTCACGCATGGATAGGCGCAGTTTCTGAGCTGGAAATACTAATGAACCCTAAGGCCCTTAATGCAAACAAGGTTGGAGTCTCCACCTGAGTCTGGGATGAGCCTAAGATACTGAAAACATGCTGACAGCCCCCTTTTTTTTTTTCTTTTTTTTTTAGCAAAGCAACCTTGATCCTAGGTCAGCATGTTGTTGTTGTTATGTGCAGTTGAGTCAGACCCGACTCGCAGCGACCCCTCCCTGGGTTTCCGAGGCAGTATCACTACGAAAGTAGATTGCCCATCCTTCTTTCTGAGGAGTGGCTGGTGGCATATAGGTACCAAATAGTCCTTCTCCTTGGCCATAGCTGGCCACACTAGGGCTCAGTACCTGAATCAAAAGCTGTCCTCTACAGACTAGTCAGAAACTCATGAGCACTACAAGTAACTCGGTTTCCTCTTAGAGAATTTGAATGTGAGGTCTAAATAGAGTCAGCAGCTGGTAAAGAAATGAGAAGCAGCAGCAGAAATGTAGATAGGCACCGGAAAAACAAACTGTTATACTCTGATATGTCCATGGAGTCAGACCCACAAGATCACTGCTGTATCCCGAGTCACTTCTCAGTTCTACCCAGGCATGGTTGTTGGAGATCTTGAATTTTGTACACCTCCCCTTGTAGGTGTGTAGTATTTCCAAGTTACTTATGAAAATCTGAGGAAGCCTCTGCTCCTTGCAGCTGAAAAAACCAAACCAAACCCACTGTCATCAAGTCAATTCCAACTCATAGCGACCCTGATTGGGTTTTTGAGGTGGTAAATCTTTACAGAAGTAGATTGCCCTGTCTTCCCTCACTGGAGCGGCTGGTGGATTTAAACTGTCAACCTTTTGGTTAGCAGTCGAATGCCTTAGGCACTGCACCAACAGGCCAAAACAGCCTTTAATCACTATTTAACAGCAAAGGTATGTCTAAGAGGTGACAGGGGGTACTAAGTAGATGGTCAACAAGGAGCACCTGCCCCCACCCAAGACTAATGGTGTCAGCAAGGCTGGTTGGTGTAGGATCATGTTTTGAAATCACCAGAATGAAAACTCATTCTAGCTTTCCATCACAACAAAGACAGGCTAACCATCTGAAGAGCCTCTCACCATAATGAATCTATTTTAATCTTCTTCAAACACAAAAGAGATCAAACATATACAGATTTATCTTTACTGCAAAGAAAAAAAAAAAAAGTCCTGGGTAATATGCAGATGCATTTCTGAGACATCCTGTGGCTTTAACTAACAAAAAAAGGAGGGTTTAATGTTCAAAAAGATACTGCTCAAGTGACAAGGTCTCTTAATACGCTTTCTTCCCCACCAAGCAAACTGCGAATGCTTTTGAGCAACATTCCTTGCCTACTGGAGGGATTTTGTACTACTTAAAAATCACATAAGACAAGCCAATGATTTTAAACTTGTTATTCATTTCTGTAGCTTAATAACCATAAATCATACATTAAATCAGCATCTGATTTGAATGTGAAAATTTCCTTCAACGAGCAGAGACATGTCCAGGAGTCCTGTCATGCAAGTCACCAGGGCTTGACATGACAGCAGAAGCTGGGGGAGAGTGGGGTTTAAGACTATCTTTTCCCTTCCAGAGTCCAAATAAACTCATCTTTCAGGTAATTCAGACCTTAGTGGTGGATCAATTCATAAGCCCCAATGGTGATACCACTAAAACCAATTCCCCTGCACAGACTGAATCATCAAACTAAATATTGCCACTTTAACACTTAGTGGGTAAGAATTAGAATGTCAGGGAAGAGCTTTCCAAGCATTCATCATTCTCCTTTTCTCCTCTAAGATATTCATATAGCAACTCCCTAAAACCCACACCACATAAACTCACCAGACCGATGGCTTCGTGGAGCAGGGAGCAGATACCATGTGTGTGAATTGCTCCTAGGGCAAAACCAACCCCTCCTCCACCAAAAGGACTCTTTAAGGGTAGAGAGGTGGGAATAGAGTGAATGGGAAGCTAGGGCAAGGGGGAAATGTAGGGGAAAGGGTCACATGACAGGTTAGACAACACCAAAGCTAAAAATGGACGTAGCTCAACAGAAAACTCATTAATGAGATTCTATATTGTTGTGGTTATCACAATAGCTTCTGAGTACATTTTCTAAAGCCATATAAAGGATATAGCATGTAATGGTTTTTGTGTACCTAATACTGTGAAAGTAAGCCTAAGGCACTTGACTGCTAACCAGAAGGCTAGCGGTTCAAACCCATCCGCCACTCCCAAGAAGGAAGGTTGGGCAATCTACTTAGGTAGAGATACTGCCTCGGAAACCGGGTCCAACTCAACAGCACATAACAACAACAACAAAAAGCTCCTGAAGGGGTTCTGGCTTAGGAAGAGGGACCCCAGGGAAGAGAAAATGGGAAGCTTTGCCTAGTAAGGGGAAGTAGTAGCTCATACATGTTCACCTTAATATGAAAGTATGTGATGTGAAAAGGTTTCAGAAGTTGGAATAGCCACTGGGCCAAGACTGTTTAAAATTGTGAAGCAAGTGAAGATGGTTCCTTGTATTTCCAGACCCTCCCTCTCTACAATCTCCATGGAGACCACCCATTGGCCATTCCCCACAGTGCCCCACCTGGTCTGCCCCTCTCAGGCAGCACTGCATGCCCCAGAAGGAGAAGTTAAGGGCATGGCCTCTAAAGTCAAAAAGCCCTTAGGTTCAGTTCCCAGTACTGCCACTTACTGTGAGCCCTTGGGTCAGTCACTTAAACCCTCAAACCTCTTTTTCCCATTTATAAAATGGGGATATGAAAACCTATCTCAAAGAGCTACTGTGATGTTAATAAGAACATACAAATTAAATAAATAAATAGACAAACCTCAGCATACTGCCTGTCACAGCAGCTCGAATTATCTTTCCTCTCCCACACTCTGACCCACCAAGCCCTAGTTTCCACTGCTGATCTGGAGGAGTAATTTGTGTGACAATATCAGCAGCCAATTGGCTGGCTAAGATTTAACTACCCCTGTGCCTGAGGCATTTGACTGCTAACCAGAAGCCTGACGGTTCAACCCCACCTGCCACTCCTCTAAAGAAAGATTGGGCAATCTACTTCCGTAGTGATACTGCCTCGGAAACCCAAGGAGGAGTGACTATGAGTCAGATCCCACTCAATGGCAGTGAGTTTGGTTTTGGTTTGGTACCCCCATGAAAAGGAAATGGAAATAGAGATTTAGAGTGAGCATTTGGCAGTTCCCCAACTACACTCCTCACCTCTCAAACTCAGCCAAGCATCCCACCAGCCTGTGTGAAAGGTAGTTAGCTCACAAAGTAATCTAGTCAGGGTGACTTTACTCCTTTCCTCTGGCCAAAGAAGAGGGGGTCCTATAAATGCATACAATCTAAGAATGAAGAGGGCAGTGTCATGGGCCAGGATCAGATGGGTGCGCCCTGAGTCTTAGGCAGCACTGATTGAAATGGAAATGACTTGACTGGACCTGGGCAAGTTCTGCCTGGAATTAAAATGCAAAGCTTCTGGAGGCCCAGACACCAGGCCTTGCTCTGCCCATCTTCTGTGCCAACAGGCATATCTGACATGCTCTCCAAGACTGCTGACCTGGGGAGAAGGATCAACCAGCAACTCCCTCTCAGGAATGTGTCCACTCTGTCAGGCATTGGAGTCTATTTTACCTCTTTCCTCCCCGAGGGGCACTGAATCAGTAGCAATTTTAAATAGCCCGAAAAAAAAAAAAAAAACCTCATTGCCGTCAAATTGATACCAACTCATAGCAACCCGTCCTTGGGTTTCCAAGGTGGTATTTCTAATGAAATAGATTGCCCAGTCTTCCTTCCAAGGAGTGCCTGGTGGATTTGAACCACCAGCCTTCTGGTTAGCAGTCAAATGCCTTAGGCACTACACCACCAGAGCTCCTTTAAATAATCAAAGGACCTGCTAAAACTCAGCCACTGGCTTCCTCCTCATTAGTTAAACCAGGTCATTGTTCTTTCAAGGACCACAAAAGGCATGTGCCATCCTCCCCAGCCTCCAGACCAAGCAACACTACAGCTCAGAGGCCCAGTCTGGCTCCAGGCCACATTTCCTAAGTCTGCCCTCCATGTCCCTGGCTGACATGGGCTCTGTACCAAGCATGAGGGCCACGGTCCCAGGCTGTCAACACAGCAGGAACATATGGACCAGCAAGCTCCCAGTGGGGATTCTGGCTTGGCCTCTGGACAGAGAAGGCAGAGGAATATCATACCCTTTGTGTCTGGCAATGAGGCCACTGAAGAATAAGCACAGATGCACTGCTCCCTTAGAACTGACCTCAGAGCTGCCCAGTGGGAATCTGCCCAAAACAACAGTTTGCTAATCAGGTTCCACCTCACCTTGAGCCCAAATCCTGCTCTAGCAGTCCAGTTTAAAGACATACAGGTTTGAGTTCAAACTACACCACTCACCAGCTATGCCACCCTGGGCAACTAATTCAACTTCTCTGAGTAGGACAATAATCAGGTCTATCACACAGGGCTATTCAGATAAAACAAGATAATGTTTGAAACCTGTTTTTATACAGTGTTGTTGTTGTTGTTGTTATGTACCGTCAAGTCAGACCCGACTCATAGCAACCTCTCCTTGGGTTTCTGAGGCAGTATCACTATGGAAGTAGATTGCCCAACCTTCCTTCCAAGGAGTGGCTGGTGAGTTTGAACCACCAGTGTTCAGGTTAGCAGTCAAGTGCCTTAGGCACTATGCTACCAGAGTTCCTTATACAGTATTAGGTGCATGGTAAACAATAAATGCTAGATATTGTTGTTAATACCAACAGCATCTTCATCTCCTTCTCCAGGAAGTCTACCTGACTACATATCTCTCTAAAAAACAATTGAGACAATTCAGACAATTCATACTTCTCTAGATTACAAATCCAAGAAAAGCACAGACACCCACTTCTCAAGCACACCTAAGTGTAATGGCATCACTAGGGAGGTACAGGCTACACCAAGTGACACTGTCAGAGGGAGTGACACCAAAATGACTGCTTATAAAATTTTTGTGCAGCATTTCAGCAGAAACTTATTTTTTTATAAAAATATTCCTGTAGTTAGTTATAATAACAAACACATTTTTCATAAGCCCAGCTTACATGTACCAATATACCTACAAGGTTAAAACTCTGTGCTTAATTTTCAACCTTCTAATGCTCTCAGGTCAGCTGTCATTATTACCTAATTACAATGATACTTCAAATTGTGTGGTTTTGTTGCTGCCAGTGTTTTTATTGTCACTGATTCTGTCACATTTTCTGCTGTTTCAGCTACAAATTTGTGGTAATTAGTATTTGGTGATAGTGGCTAAAGCACTTGACTGCTAACCAGAAGGCTGGCAGTTCAAACCCACCAGCCACTCCTCGGAAGGAAGGTTGGGCAATCCTACTTCCATAG
>NW_006921643.1:1426755-1428713 GCF_000298275.1 Orycteropus afer afer
GAGTTTTATTCTTACAATTTGGAGTCTTTAAGTCCAAATTCAAAGTGCCAGGCTCTAAGGGCTGGGTGAAAGCCCCTCAACCTTGGGCTTCAGCTCTGCCTCCTTCTCCTGGCCCACTGAAGCTGGAGGCTTTTCTTCACTCAGCTGCTGGCTGCTATGGCTGACAAACCCAAGGGTGACAAGTAACAAGGACAGTCCCAATATTACCAAACCACATGGCAGGCCATTAATTCAAGTCCATTCAAATTCCCAAGATCAGCAGAGCATACATAGCTGGCTGCTGAACAATGACACGGCTATTTGCAGGGTTCAAGTATGCCTTAAGCTAAAGACCATTACCCAAGGCTTCTCCTTATACATAGGAAGCAGACCACATCCCTAAGGCAACTACTCAGCTGCTCACAGTAGATTCCTCCATGGAGCTGATTACCAGTCTCATCATGGTGAATACTACATCCAGCTGCCCAGCCACTTAACCAGGCCCAGCCAAGTTGACACACAAATTTAACTACCACACGCTATCTTACTAATAATGTCGTAACGAATAATGTAATTAAATACAGAAAAATTTTACAAAACAATTTTGTTGTTAGTATTCACATAACCTAAGAACTATTATTTATCATATCTTAGTCTATGCTTAAAATTCATAGTAAATATTATTAAAGATTCCATGTGGTCTGATATGAGAGGAAGTCTGTGTGGGGGTGGGGTTTGACACCATAAGTTATTGAATGGGGGTGGGGGGGACATAAACCCTAGTGACATCACTGCCTAAGAGTATAGAGAACATGGTTTCAGCAGCAAGATCACAGGCTTCTGATTCAGACAGACCTGTGCTTGGAACGTGGCTCTGCTACTTTCTAATGATATGACTTCAGACATGTGAATTAATGTCTGAGTTTACCATTATCATCTGAGGAACAAAGACATTACCATCTTTGTATGAATGTTATGAATACCACAGACAACACATATATAGCACCAAAGATGGTGATCAATACTGCTCCTAACTAGAATAATGATCAATTGTTGGTGTTCACTAGACACACTGGAAACATCCACATGCCTGCATAAACTTCTTATCCCTCAAATACCCATGTATGCAAGACAGTTTTGGGATTAAGCCTACAACCTCACCTCTTCCACAGCCCCTAGGAATGAACATCCCACCAGTAGATCAATAAATGATTCACCCATTCTTCAGGCATTCACTGAGCATGTACTCTGCCAGGTACCTACCATGTGCCAAACACCTCCTGGATGCTCCTGAGGAGTGATCAGCAACCTTTTCTGTAAAGGGTCAGACAGTAAATATGTTAGGCTTTATGAGCCATAAAGTCTCTGTCACAACTACTCTACTCTACTGTTACAGTAGAAATTCAGTCATAGACAATTTGTAAACAAATGAGTATGGCTGTGTTCCAACACAATTTTATTAAAAAAAAAAAAAAAAAAAATTGGCAGTGGGCTATACTTTCTCAACTCCTGCTATTGAGGATACACAAATGAGTAAGACTCAGTATCCACATGGTGATGGCAAAACTAACAGAGAGAGGAGGAGACAGAGTCAAGAATAAAATCCAGATCTTTAGTTCCCATTTCAGGCTTTGGACTTTGTCCTACACTGTCCACCCAGGACTGATTAGAAGTATACTTTAAACCAAGAAGAAAAACAGAAACCATTAAACCAAAAGTACTTGTCACATTGTTGTTGTTGTTGTTAGGTGGCCCCGAGTCAATTCTGACTCATAGTGACCCTATGGGAAGAGCAGGAGAAAGGGGTAAAACCCAGTCACTAGTGCTCAGACGGCTCCCTCGTTACCCTCCTGAGAGGGACCGTGTCTCCGGGAGCAAGGTAAGCATGGGCGGTCTGGTGCTTACTCACTGATCTGCACTGAACACTTTCCCTTGTTACCCTCCCGAGAGGGACCGGGTCTCCGGGAGCAAGGTAAGCA
>NW_006921643.1:1432449-1468430 GCF_000298275.1 Orycteropus afer afer
TGGGCTCAACTATAGCAGGGATTGTGGGGCTGGCGCGGGATCGGGCAGTGTTTCGTTCTGCTGTGCATGGGGTTGCTATGAGTTGGAAACGACTAGACGGCACTTAACAACAAAAACAGCAGTGACCCTATGTGCACTACAGAACGAAACACTGCCCCATCCCCACAATTATTGTTGTGTGAGCCCATTATTGCTGCACTGCGTGAATCCATCTCCTTGAAGGTCTTCCTCTTTTCTACTGACCCTATACTTTACCAAGCATGATGTTTTTCTCCAGGGACTGCTGCCCCTGGTAACATGTCCAAAGTATGTGAAACCAAGTCTCACCTTCCTAGTTTCTAAGGAGCATCCTGGCTGTACTTTTCCCAAGACAGATTCGTTCATTCTTCTAGTAGTCCATGGTATATTCAATATTCTTCACCAGCATCATAATTCAAAGGCATCAATTGTTCCTCCGTCTTCCTTATTCATTGTCCAGCTTTCACATGCATATGAGGCAATTGAAAATCCATCACTTGGGTCAGGCACACCTTAGTCCTCAAAGTAATATTTGCTTTTTAACACTTTAAAGAGGTCTTTTGCAGCAGACAAAATACATCATTTGATTTCTTGACTGCTGCTTCCATGAGTACTTGTCACATAGCACAGAAGAAAAAAGTATAATATGAAATCCAATCAATAAATATGAAGAATTTGTTCATATACACATTCAATAATTCTTTATTGAACTCCTGTGTGCCATGCCTTTGCTAGTCGTTAGGGATGCAACAGCCAAGCCAATTCCTGCCTTATGGAGGCTACAATCTTAATGGATGAGATTTTCATCTTCTGAGTAAAAGCACCATGTTAGATGCTAACTGAAAGCATATAAAATGTACAAGCCAATGTCAAAGCAAGAAACCCCAATAAACCCTGATAACCTTTTTAAACATGAGCCAACTTCTTCCTATGTTCTTTGATGTGACCTCTAGGGACAGAAGGGGTAAGGAAAGTTGCTATTCAGTTCACAGGATACTGTGTAGGAAAAGCAACATCATAAATTATACTCTTTAAAGAACCACTATTTTTACTGATATGCAATCAAATACCCAGGGTGTATGGGCTTGTGATGACCAGTACCATCTCCTGCCCTTGAAGTCCACAGGTGTGATGGCATCTTAAACCTAGCCTCACATGCTCTCCAGGACTTCTCAATGTTATGGACAGTTCCTCTCACCCACCAGTTCTACACAGCCTGGGACCCAGTTTCTTCTTTGGTGTGGCACTCACTCATCATATTGAACGTGACAGTTTCAGCATCTCTGCCAGGGTTGCAGATTCTGTTCTGCAAAACCCTGTGACTGTTCAGCAACCTCTTCAAAACAGTCAAAATTAATTTTAGACAAACATTTAAGAGGAAAAGAAAATCTATCTAGAGAACTTGCCAACACTCACAGCTGTGACATTGACAGAGAAAAAAGGGGGGGGGGCACTGCAGAAGAAAGACTTCACCCCAGACCGTTCACTTGTCATCACAGAGCACACTTTGCACAAATTGGCATAATTCAGGAAGGCAAGAAAATAGGCCAACTACAGAAAAACACCTAAGGCTTGTTCCAAAGCCCTATCAAGACAGGATGTAAGAGGTACAAAAACAACACATTGCCACACACTTCCTGGGAGATGGCTTTTTATCACAGGCTTACAAATGATGGTCTGAATAAAACAAAGAGTACCAAGTATATTCAAAACAAACCCACTCTCACTGAGTCAATTCCGATTCATAGTGACCCTAAAGGACAGAGTAGAATTGCCCCATAGGGTTTCCAAGGCCGTAAGTCTTTGCAAAAGCAGACTGCCTTATCTCTCCCACAGAGTGGCTGGTGAGTTTGAACTACCAGTATTTTGTTTTGCAGTACAATGCTTTAACCACAGCGCCACCAGATCTTCTTCCAAGTATATCAGCCCTCTTTAAAATAGCATAGAAGCATCTCCAATACCTCACACACTAAAGAATCACACACTAGTACCAGAAAGGCCAGACTTCTAATAACACTTTGTCCAGGTCCTATCCGCTCCCCTAGAAGCTTATATGTCCCTGTCCTTGTTGGGCACTGCCTGCTGCCTTGTAGATCTGAAACATTTATTTCCTCATATTCTAATACAACTTCAGTTTGTTTATAGATTTCTGACCACAGAGTGAATCACTGTACCACACACCCTTCATCAAAGTTCAAGCTGTAATTGCTGAGGTTAAGGAGGAAAGAGTGCTGATTCAACATTCATGGTCCCAAACTTGACAAGTAATCCCAAAATCAGTGATGATGGTAACAGTTCACTACTTAATGATTATTGGTACATGCCATACTTACACAGAGCACTTCACTGGTCAATCACCCTCACAGCAGCATCCTCATTTCACAGACTTCAGCTAAATAACTCCACAAAGTGGAGGGATTTTGAGCTGGGGCTCAAATCTAGGTTTGAGGTACCAAAACATCTTCTAAGGAATGGGTTTGAATCAAGTCCAGAATCAAGTATTGGTCTTAATGCAGCTTAGTTGTGTTGTCCTAATTTCTAAAAGCACATAAACTCTTGTTAAGATTTGGATAGGGGGGGTTTCCAGTAAGAGGGTAGAATAGGCATACAGACTACACAGACCTGCTTCAACAAAGAAAAGAGGAACCAATTAACATGGTTACAGAAGACAATCCTGGAGCCCTGAGCATTAAAAGGAAGGATACAGAAGTGGACTAAATTCCAACTAGTAGAAGAACCTGCATGAAAACAGCAAAAAAGGAGACATAAGGAGCTGCAGACTGTCAGTGGTCCTGACAGCATGGACAGCTTGGATATTGCCAAGTTGTGTTAGGACCTAAGAATTAACCTAAAAATTGGCCCTGCTAGCCAGGGGCTGCACAGAGGACTGCATTGGTGGCTGGTGAATAAAAGGGGAAACAACAAAGAAGGAGACAAACTGAGTGTGGCTGTCCATAGGGTGCAGACATTTTGAATGTCTACAACCGATTCAACCATTTTGGGATATCTAAAGTGACAGCGTCCTCTCAGACAGAGAATGAATATGAATAGGCTTCACTTGTCGGGGACAGTAAGGACATACTGGACACTGAGGACTGGAAAGGTGTGATATTCCCCTTGTTACTCTTATACTCTTATATGTATATACTCACCCCCACCCACATTCTGGGCTGGCAGGAATTCCATCCTACTCTATGTGCTCTGACAAAGCCTGGGTGCTCTGACTCACCCCATCTAGATTTGTTTTTTGTGTTTTGGTTTTTTTTTTTTTTTTCGGTTTTTTTGTCTGTTTTAAAATAATAATTTTTTTCTTCCTTTTTATTATTATTCTTTCTTCTTCCCATCCCAGGTTCTAGTTTTCAGTTTTGTCTGTCTTCCCTTTCCCTGGTTCCCATTTTTTTTCTTTCCTGTGGTTCTCCCCATTACTTGTTTTTCTTTTTGCATTTTTCCCATTTTTTCTTCATTACTCTCCTATTCTACCTCTTTTCTCTTATTCCCCCCTCGCTAGATATTGGTCCCCCCCCCTTTCTATTCATATCTCTTTTGTCTTTTCAAAGTATTTCTTTAAATATTTTCTCCCATTTATTGCCTTTCCTCTTTTTTTTCTTTTTTCTTTTTTCTCTTTGTGGTGATTGTTCCTGTGTTTATATGGTGTATGACTTTTGTCCTCTTGCTTTTACTGTTTTTAGGGTTTTTGACTGGTGTTTTTGTCTGAGTGGGAGACAGCAACCTTGCCCAAACAACCCAACCACACCCACACCTCCTGCAGCTCCACTTACTGAGTGAGGGCCACCACTTCCTTCTGCACCAACTGGTCAACAATACACAACCACCAATAAGAGCCCGACTCACCCTTAACTGCTCCACAAACAGTTAAGAAATCTGTGCAACCACTCTCATTCTCTATCACACCCACCAAGAGATAGGTGGTGAGTGCATAAGTGCTGCCAACTAGCAAATAGAGGACCACAGTACCCTGTTTACTCAGATACATCCAAAGAAAACAAAAATCTTGGGTGAATCACTCCAAGATACAATCGCCAATTAAATACAAATACAACAAAGTCACAATGTCGCAGAGACAACAGTTCATCACAGTCCTCACAAAGAAGCAAGATAAAGTGGTAGAAACAAGGAAACAGGATACAGACCCAGAATACATCCCTGAGGAAGCAGCAGCATTGGAACTCCCTGATAAGGAATTCAAAAGAATTATACTTAGGTACCTTCAGTGGATTGAGAGACAGATCAAGGAAAACACTGACAAAATTAAGGAAAACACAGACAAAACTGTAGAACAACTTCGGAAGAAAATATAAGAACAAAATGACAAACTAAATGAAAAATTAGAAATGATACAAAATCTACAGATAGAAATCCAGAAGATTAATTCTAAATTCTCAGAAATAGATAGGTTCGGATGGGGCCGTTTAGGTTTCACTTATGCCTGGTGGGATTTATGGAGAAAATCCTGAACTATCAACCCAAACCAAACCCACTGCCATCAAGTAGATTATGACTCATAGTAATCTATAACATCAAAAATTCTAGAAATTCAATACCCTACTCAACATTTGGGGACACTATTGCCCCCATCTTACTCCACCCTGCCATCTCCTCCCCACCCAGATCCTATGTGTGTGAGTAAGAGAGGATCTCAACACATGTGCAACTTCATGCATAATTTTGCATTCTTCTTTGGTCTTATATAAAATCCCCATTTTTTTTGTCCTGAATTCACTATTAGAGGAGACCCTTCTTCCTCTTCTCTCTACTAGGGACTCTGCAACCTAACTGTACTTAGGGATTTGCTATTCAATAAAAAAGGGCAAAATATAAGACAAGTTAGAAGACAAAAATCCCCTGTGGTCTGAAACAAGGTCACAGAGAAGTCAATGTGAGGAAATGATGCTTGCCTGGAAGCAGTATGTATCTATAAGCAAATAAAGGACATTTGTTCCCATAGCTGCTAACACAATGACCCCTGGGACCTGACTAGCCTCCCAGCCAAACTCATATATATTTTTAATGAAAAATTGCATATGAGATTAGCTTACTTTGACTACATCTGCCTTTTTAAACAAAGGAAATTACCATTTTAGTAGGAATACCAGCTATTTGTCTAAAGGAAAAGGGTCCTTGTAAGATCCATGTTGCCTGCTTTACATCCATTTTTTTAAAGAAAAGAGATAAAGGGGACTGCAGGGTAGAGGGCAGTTAGTCAAGCTTGAATAACATACAGTAGCTCTCCTGATGAGCACTACAGAGGAGTTGAGAGAAATCACCATCTCCATAGATGCTCTCAGTTACCAGAGGTGGGAATGGCTTCCTCCTGTGTGTTAACACCAGTCTCAGTTTCCTTTCAGTAAATGTATACTGAGCCTCTACTGTGTGCCAGGCATGGTGCTGAGTGCTGGGATTCAGTACTGATCAAGGTAGACTCCAGGAGAGAAGCCAGAGGACAGCACATAGTGGTTAAGTGCTTGGCCACTAACTGAGTGGTCAAAAGGTTGGTGGTTTGAACCCATCCACTTGGTGAGAGAAAGATGTGGCAGTCTGCTTCTGTAAAGATTACAGCTTTGGAAACCCCATGGGGCAGTTCTGTTCTGTCCTATAGGGTTTCTATGAATCTAAATTGACTCAACAGCAATGGGTTTTGGGATTTTAAAACTTTGTCACGGTTATTCACTTCTCATACAGCAGCCTGAGGAGCTTTTGAAAATAAAACACATTGATACTCTCTGTTGCCCTCAGGATAAAGATGGCTTTCCTTAAAGTGGTCTGTATTGTTGGTTGACCTTCATGTTGACTCAGCATTATCCAAACACATCATCCCTTATATGCCTGCCCTGTCTCTTCCTTTTGCCTGGAGTGCTTGTCACTCTTCTCTTCACCAGCTCCTTCCTAACTCCAGGCTTTGGAATAGACAGCTGACCTCTAGTTCTCTCAGTTAGTGGCCAAGCACTTAACCACTATGCCACCAGGGTTCCTACTGGAAAGTTTAAGCACAGTGAAAATAAAGCAATCATGCTGCTGACCTATATTTGAATGGTGCTTAGGTGGTGCAGTGCCTAAGGTATTTGTTTGCTAACCAGAAGGTTGGCAGTTCAAACCTACCAGTCACTCTATGGAAGGAAGACAGGCAATCCACTTCCATAAAGATTTACCTCCTTGGAAACCCAGTAAGGGTTATTATGAGTCAGACCCACTCGATGGCAGTGAGTTTGGTCGGTTTTTGGTTTACCCTTTCTCCCAGAATTCAACTATCTCATAACCCCGGTTACAACCTCAAGTTCACTCACTGTCTTCCCAAATCATTTCCATGCATTCATTTCCTCCTCCTCTATATGGCTAGTTCCTCCTTCTTTGCCTAGTCTTGATCCCTGTCCTTCATGTGTCCATCCTGGGATTTGCTCCTACAATTAGCTCCTCTCTATCAGATATCCATAATCATCTCGTCTTGACCTTCCCACCCTCTAATACACAGAGAGCCTTCTCTCTTGGGCTCACCACCCCTGCAGTAGTCCTTGTGTTGGCTTCCATAGCTCTGAGCTCTAAATCTGACACCCTTCTTAGTCATATCTTCCAGGTGCAACCCGACTTCTGTTTCCACAGCTTCTCTGAAACTGCTCTCTTCAATCCCCCATTGACCTCCACATTTCCAAATCCTATATAACTCTTCTCAGTTATCTTCCTTCTCACAGTTTCTACTCTCTTGATCATAGACCATCCTTACATCATGAAACTTGCCCACTTTAGTATGAATGGTACAACTAAATTCCATCCAAGTTTCCAGTTACTTTTCAGATTACTCCTCCACTGGCTCTACTTTCTCTTCCTAAATCCCAAATCTAAACTGGCCTCAAGGCTCCATTACTAGTCCACTCTGGTTTTTGAATTTTCCTTTCCTTGGACAGCTCCCCTATGACCATACCCACTGCCTCCATCTGACATCAAATTTCATCTTAACCTCAACAACTTTAAAAACAAGCATATCCCCCAACATAAAAAATGATTTTCATTTCTAACTTTTCTACTTCTGTCAAGAGTACTGCTCCTACAACTGGAATGCTAAATTATTTCTATAACTTACCTCTTTTCTTCCATAAAATATTATCAAGTTTATCAAATCTCCCACTACGAAAAAAAGAAAAAAAAAAAACCCTCCTACTTTCAGGAGCAATTCTATGAGAAGACAGATGATCCAGGTTCATATCCCAGGACTACCACTAGGTAGCTATGTGACCTTAGGCAAGCTGTTTGACTTCTGTACTTTAGTTTCCTCATCTGTAAAAAAGGGAATCCAGCTATAGGATTGTTCTGAGGATAAAAAATAATAACCTAAAGCATTTGGCACTATGTCTGGAACACAGTAAGAATTCAAGTAATGAAAACTATAATTATTAATTCAATTGCCTTTGTCTATCCCTCTATCTATTCCTTTCCATTTCCATCTACCCTTAGGCTCATATTTGGATTATTCCAATATTACAGACTTGTATCCCTTTCTCTAGCCTCTATTCACCTAAATGCAACCCAACTATCACTTTGAATTTACTTTTTGAGGCCCTACTTTCATTGTATCATCCCGTTACTGACAAGATGAAGTCCCATCTTTTCCTGGCAAACAGTACTCTCCACCCTCTCATTGTTAAGAGACTCCTATGCTGTAGACAGAGAAGTTGCCTCAGCCTCTCTTACTGTCTCCCACATATCCACTGGTGCCTCTGCACCTTTGCCAATACATACACTGTATCTAAAATCCCACCCATCTACACACACATAATACAATCCTACGTAGGAAGTTAAGAAGGATAATGAAGAAGTACACTGCGGCAGATTAATTGCATTAATGCCCTCAATTCTTCACAACTGACCATGTCACCTTGTAGTGGCCTCATACTCTGCCACCAGCCATGTGACTTGTTTTAGCAAATAGATTATTAGGAGACATGACATAAGCAGAGGCTTGAGAAAGCACTTGAGCATTTCAGCTTCTGTTCTTGTATTTTGGCCGTCATCATGAGACATGCTTGAGCTACCTGCTGGAAGATGAGACCGTACAGTTGTCCCAGCCAATGTCATACTAGATCAGCAAACAGCCACCAGACCCACAGACATGAAGGTGAGACCAGTCAAGATGAGTCACCCCCAGCTCACTCCAGAGGACATAAATGCTTATAGTTGTATGCTAATGAGGTTCTGTAGTTGTTGGTTACGCAACAGATAACTGATGCTTATATTAACTGACATGAGAAAAGTTCACAGTACATTACAGAGAGAAAGTAAGATTTTGTTAGTGCAAAGTAGTAACACAGAACATGGTCCCAGCTGTGTGTGTGTGTGTGTGTGCATTTCTGCTTCATAGTATGTGACACAGCTGTAATTATGTAACTATATAATCTATATAATTGTTTATCTAACACCAGTCCCCCAGCTTAGCAGATAAATGTCCTTGAGGAACCATGTCTGCTTTGTTTACCATTATAGATTTAAGTGCCTAACTCAAGGCCAGGAACATAGCATTCTCTTTAACAAATACTGTTAGAGGAATGAATGAATGAATTTCAGTGGATATGCATCCACCTACAGGTTTGGAAGTTTTTTTACACCAGATAATCAGTTGTTCAGATGATGGACAGTATGCTTTTTAGAGTTTTTTTGTTTTTTTTTTTAAATCAGTAATAGCTCCAATTTTTCTATAATTAACATGATTTATATAATACAGTAATAAGAACTAAAATAAATCCTTCAAGGTGAAGGTCCCTGGATTCAGGGCAATGACTTATTCAGTCAGATGAAGCCTGGGCAATGCTTTTCTTCTCTAAAATCTCAGTATGTGCTGCCATTCATGTTTACATTTTTATTTACTTTTATATTGGCAAAGACCTTGATTCCACCGGTAGAAAGTAAAACCTTACTTAACAGCAAGAGTTTGTAGAATTTACCTCCTCTTCGGAGCTCTGGTAGCATAGTGACTAAGGCACTTGACTGCTAACCAGAAGCCTGGCAGTTCAAACCCACCAGCCACTCCTTGGAAGGAAGACTGGGCAATCTACTTCTGTAGTGATACTGCCTCAGAAACCCAAGGAGGGGTCGCTATGACTCGAGTCCGACTCGATGGCACATAACAACAACAACAACATACACTATACAGAAGCTCTGCTGGTGTAGTGCATAAGGCATTTGACTGCTCACCAAAAGCCTGGTAGTTCAAACCCACGAGCCACTCCTCAGAAGGAAGATTGGGCAATCTACTTCTGTAGTGATACTGCCTTGGAAACCCAAGGAGGGGTCGCTATGAGTCAGATCCAACTCGATGGCAGTGAGTTTGACTTTTTTTTTTTTTTAATATATACTGTACAGATACATATGCAGCTGTGTCACCTACTATGAAGCAGAAGTACAGGTATACACATACACAAAAAGCTCCACCATGTTTTATGTTATTACATTGCTGTCTCTTTCCCTTTGTAATCTACTGTGAACTTTTTTCATGTCAGTTAATACATCATCAGTTATCTATTGTACAACCAACAACTACAGAACCTCATTAGCATACAATAGTAAGTATTTATATTTGGAGTGAGCTGGGAGTGACTCATCTTGACTGGTTTCATTTTCATGTCTGTGGGTGTGGTGTTAACTAGTGGCACAGTAGTTAAATGCTCAGCTGCTAACCTAAAGGTCAGAGGTTTGAACCCACCAGCCATTCCATGGCAGAAAGATACCAACTGGTACCAACTGGCTTCCTTAAAGATTACAGCCTTGGAAGCTCTATGAGACTGTTTTTATTGTCCTATAGGGTCACTGAGTCAGAATCATCTCAGTGCTAATGGGTTTAAATGGGCTTTATACACTATGCAAGGAGTCCTGGTGGCACAGAGGTTAAGTGCTAGGCTGATAGCTGAAATGTTTGAGGTTTGAACCCACCTAGCGGCTCTACTTGACTGCTAACCAGAAGGCTGGTGGTTCAAACCCACCAGCCACTTCTCAGAAGGAAGATGGGGCAATCTACTTCCGTAGTGATACTGCTTCGGAAACCCAAGGAGGGGTCGCTATGAGTCAGGTCTGACTCGACGGCACATAACAACAACAACAACAAGCAGCTCTACAGGAGAAAGACCTGGCAATCTGCTCCTTTAAAGATTACAGCCAAGAAAACCCTATGGGGCATTTCTACTCTATCACATGGGGTTGCTTTGAGTTGGAATTAACTGAATATCACCCAACAATAACATTCACTACACAATCCCAAACCACAGTTAATAATACTTTTTTTATATGTATACATGAACATGTCTGATTTTCATGATAATTCGGAGAGGCAGAAAATGCTAAGAATTACAGACCCTGTTGTACATATGAAGAAACCAAGGCATAGTGAATTACCTAGGATCACAAGGACAGAATTAGAACTCAACACAGGCTAGAATCAGATGTCAACTCTTGACTGTTTCCCAATGTTATTCCAAGTACCCCCTATGACTCCGACCAACATTAATGCTGGTGACTACTTGAACATCATTCTTAGGATAAACCCTCCAAAGGCTAGGTATGTATCTCATTCATCTTTGAGCTCCCTGTATCTGGCCTCCAAGGAGAGGGCAAAACTTTTTTCAGATGGAGTCAATAACTTGGCAAAGCTGAGGTCTAGCAAGACAAAATGACTTCTGCCTAATATCAAATGGTGGTCACTGGGCAGAGCTGGGGCCAGAACCCAGGACTCCTTGTTCTACCTTGAGGTTCTCTCCCATGTAGACTGCCCACCATATAGAATGTTAATACCAAAGATATGGGCCCAGAATGATGCATTTCTGTAGCTTAGGAGGCTGGTCAGACAGCTTTATAGCTTTATTGGATTTTGTTTTCTGCAGACCACAATTTTTTGTAATGGTAAAATATTTCTGACGTGATCTGGATCTATTCCTTTAATTCATCAGCAATCCATTCAAATGTCAGGCATGCCAAAGTAATTTTCTTTAAAATGATTTATCAGCCATATGAACACAAGTCATCCCATCTGATCTCTGGAATTAAAGCCACATTTCTCTTCAGAAGAGAATGAAAGTGTAGTCTTGACAAACAAGACATATTTTCATTGGTTGGGGATGAGCGAGCTTCAGTCAGTAAGTAACATGGTAAACAGGACACTTTCTCCAGAGCTGTTTATCTTTCCCACATACCATCAACACAAAATCTGGCACTCAATACCTGGTGACTCATTCCCAACTGACCTTGTTTAACTAAATAACTAAAATAATTGCCTATCTACCAGCCAAACTGCAGGCAGCTGGTACATTGTGTGTTTGCTGGAGAAAAAGTGAAGGCAAGGCGACAGCGAGGTGAGATGGTTGATGAAGCAGAAATAATGTTCCTGCAATGCAGCTTGGAAGAAATACAAACGCAGGCCCTGCAAAGCCTGGGACTGCATCGAGAGGTGAGGAGATGGGTCGAGGGGGCAAGTTTGAAGCATGCTGCAATGCTTGGTGGCATTCTAATCCTTTGTGCACCTTAATAGGAATGTTAACCAAAGGTCATTCATTTTGTTTCCTCCTCAAAAGATTCCACACACCCTCAACACCAACAGGAAGACTATAATTTGATACTAGTGGCACCCATTCATAACTTTGAATGCCTCCCCAGCAATGTTTCTTTGTAGCTCATAATACTCATCAGTTTTCAGTGGTTTTATCAAAGACAGCATTGGATGATACTTTTGGGTTCCATGACTTGGGGAGAGGATCCAAGTGCCAAACTGGATTTGGGGTTCACCATTACAATTCAGCCAGTTCTGTTCCTCAAGCCTCATCAGATAAAAACATTTCCCCTACCAACCTACCTCCAAAATGCCTGGAATATTTCTTAATTAACAAACACAGCAAAACCTTCCAGCAGGCTTGAAACTATCTCCAAGGGATCTGATTAGCGCAGTGTTTCTCAAAGTGTGGTACATACATCAGTGAGAATTTTAGGAAGTACACAAATATTTTTCATTTAAATAATTCATGCTAATATGAAGCAAACCTGTAGTTTCACTTATAGTATTCTTTAAAACTAAATTGGGGGAAAGGGGGAACAATAAGGAAATATATATTACAAAATAAATTCCAGTGTTCAGTAATAAAGACAGAAATCAGGACACCACAAGCCTGACAGACACTGGATTAGACATGAGATCAGAGGCATATGCCCCACCACACCTGCAGCCCCCTGCAAGCACATACAGACGTCCAGGTTATGATGAGGGAAGAAGCTATGGATTCAAGGGTAGGTGGCTAACATTCTCTGATCACTCACTCTGCTTTGGGGACCTTTCATTCATTATCTCATTTAACTTTAATAATGATCCTGAGAAGTGGAACTCAGTATTCTCATTTCATGATTTGTTTGTTTGTGGGGGGAGAAGGATGCAGAAAGGTTAAGCACTGTTCACACTTATTAATCTTGTGTGTATTAAGTGGCTTATCTGGCTTCAAAATGTGGCCAGGCTGATTCACTGCCACCCATGAGAGAAAGTCTCAATGGCTTCCACCCAGCAAACTGAGAGAGTATTATAAGATTAAGAAATTATTCTGCAAAAAGTCTTATCCTTTTATACATTGAACTTTTTAAAATGTTTTCACATCCATCAACACTTACTTAAGATAAATATTATTATTATTTTCACTTGACAGATGAAGAAAACAGGGCCCAGAGATGTTGAGCAAATTGCTCAGTCACCCAGTAAGTAAGCAGTAGAGGCAGGATCAAAACTGAGGTTTCTAGATTCCTGGTCCAAAAGCTCCAAACACTGTTTTGTGCTCCTTTATGATATTAGATCAAAGAGCTAAAGCTGGCCCAAGAAACTCCTTCAGGAAGTGGGATACAAGAAATTCCATGGATAGCTTGTAACATTCTAGAATAACAGTGGCATCCCACCCAGCAAGGGAGTAGTTCAAGAGTTGAGAGGAGCAAGATCTACCTGCTCTGACCCCTTCATCACAATCTGAGAACAGTGCCCTCATATGGTGTGTGTTGATACCAATGGTTACTGTTCTGATTACCATCATCTCCTGAAGTATGACATCTGAGGCTGTCCACATGGCTACAGTTCTCTATCAACTAGAGCTTTCCTATCCCTGGGTGGTGCAAACAGTTAAAATGCTTGGCTGCTAACTGAAAGATTGGAGGTTCCATTCCACCCAGAAGTGCCTTGGAAGGAAGGCTTGGCAACCTACTTCTGAAAAATCAGCCACTGAAAATTCTACAGAACATAGTTCTGCTCTGACACACATGGGGTCACCATGAGTCAGAATCGATTTGATGGTGATGGGATAGAGCTTTCCTAGCCTTCTCTAACTGGTCATAAACTTCTTAAGGACAGGGATCAAGTCTTCTCTCTCTCTCTTTACACTAAGCTCCTCTCCTCACAGAGACAGCCCTGGAGGAGGTTACATGTATTCATTGTCATCTTACTCCTTCTCTTCTTTGCCAACACTGGGTCAAACTGTGAATTTCACCTGTCTTCCCCCACACACACCCAAAGTACAGTGATTGAGCATGTGGACCCTGGAGAAAGACTTCCTAAGTTCATTTATAGGCCCTTCACTTTGGGCAAGTTACTTAGTCTCTCTGAGATTCAGGTCTTCCTCCTTCAAATGGAAATAGCATTAATGCCTAGTATTCAGGGCTGTGAGGGGACCAATTGAGTTAATCCATGTGAACCATTTCGCTTGGCTCTCTTACACATCCTTCAAGACTGAGCTCAGACAGGAAGACTTCCTAGACACACCTACCCTCCTCCCCAGACAACCTAATACTACACCCAGCACATCCTCAATAAGTATTTATCAACAGTTATTGATAAAGGCTTCCCAAAGAAAACCAAATCATCAGAACTTAAAGGAAGACAACTATTAGAATGGCAATCATAGGGTTGATCTTCAGAGACCTGGAGACCCTGCCCAATAACATTTTCTTGTCACCACCTTACACTACACAGGTGGCTGTCTATTTCACTACCACATGACCCATTCTGCTATCTGACAGGACTTTCAAAATTAGCCCTGCATGTTTGTCTGAAATTTCCAGTATGTGCAAACCTCAGTGAGGCAGCCTCGTTAGCTGATGGCTTGCAACGAGGTGGTACCATGACAGTAACTCGTGCCTTTGAAATAATTGGTGCCTAGAGATTAAGTGTTTGGTCCAAGACAAAGTGGCAAGAGGGGGTCCCCATCACCCCAGGAGACAGGCCAGAGAAAATTGAACTGCAATCCATCCATGGCTCCCCTGGGAAAAGAAGAACTTAACGTGATTGTATCTGGCATTAAACAATGTATCTGGCCTTGGATCATTAACTTATATGGCTCATGAAAATACAGTAACAAATCTGAAATATTTGCTTAATTTATTTCTCTGCCCCAATCCCTTCAAGTGGCTTCTGATAGGATATGCAGAACACATTCTTCTCTCAGGAAGGCAGAAACAAATCTTTGGGGGAATTATGAGAGTAAATAAAGCAGGAGTCACCTGGAGAGCATGGCTAAACAAATACTCAACAAATCTAATTGATTCTCTAATTTGAAATTTTGGCAGATTAACAGGGCTTTATGGCTATTTTATGAATAATATTTCTATAATTTCTTCCTAGTTAAGTGATCGATAAAATCAAATACTATAGCACCTGTTTATTCCTGAAAATGAACAGGCAGCATGAAAAATACTTACTAGAGGATTCCAAATGCACCAGCCTGCCATATCCTGCAGGCGAGGCAGAGATCAACCCAGTACGTGCAGTGTGCACAAAGCCATTTGGATTTCCTGAACACCTTACATAGTAGACATCTGGGGAGAATTGAAGAGTGTAAGAAGAATTTAGCCAAATAAATTAAGTGGAGAAGGACCAGATGCGTATCAATGACACCAAGCTAAAGGATGCACAATAAAAGGCAAGGAGAAGATGTGTGTCCCTGAGAGAAGTGTACTTATCACTTATATTTTAATATATTAGATGCATTTTAATTAGCCCTAATTTTTCCTGAATGTTCTGTTTTTCTGTGTCACAGTAATCCATATGTGATGCTAAAAGTAATGCCAGAAAATTTTGAAATAGGCTAGGAAAAGGGATAACAGGAAAGACTGTATTCTTTAATACAAGAGTGGTAACTAATTTTCACTGGAGGGTAGGCATTGTGTGTCGCATACAGTTGCAAGCATTATCTTATTTAATTCTAACAGGTATAGCAGGGATTGTGAGGCTGGCACAGGACCAGGCAGTGTTTTGTGCTGTTGTACATAGGGTTGCTATGAGTCAGAGCCGACTTGACAGCACCTAACAACAACAACCTATGAGTAAGGATATAGAACTTAGGTTATTCGATGCTAAGTTATATTACCTCCTTACCTATTCAAAAAAAAAAAAAAAAAAAAAACTGGCTTTGTCTCCATTATTGGATATATAAATAAATATTTATATATTTATAAATATATCTATATTTATTCCCTACAGAAAATCCAGCTCTTAACCAAATGAGATATATGTGTAAACCCCCAAGATCAGACTTGGTCTGAGGCTACAGTAGATACCAGACCATTTTCACCGTAAAGTGAGACCAATAACAGAGGAAAATCTTTGGGTAGGGATTAAAAGTTAACTTTTCAAACTATTAAAATAATTAATATATCATTAAAATTATTTCTATTTTAAAAAATATTTTCAACAAAGAATAAAGAAACTATTAGTCCCAAAAACCTGGAAGAGTTAACATCTTTTCTAGATTCACTATCTCTTAAGTCAACATATCCTCAAAAGGAACAGAATTCTTTTTTAAGCTCTCAAAGTTTCTGTCCTGAAGTAGGTCTCATCCACTAAACTGCAAATAAGCTGACACATCTACAAAGGTCTGGTTCCCACACGTGGGCTTTAAGATGACCTACCCCTCTGTATGCAACCCATATGTCACAAGGCTGTAGCCATGGGTCCTGCAGCATCTGGCGAGCTCCAGCGACCAACAGGCCACAGTGTAGATAAGGACAGCATGCTGAGTAGAACTCCAGTATGGACCAATTCTTGTTGCCTGGCCCCATAGCCTGAGTCTGCCCTGAGCCAGCCTACAATGACCCTTACCAGTACAAATTCGAATGACTCAGGGAAAGACCCTCCCCCCACTACCAAGTTTCCAACAAGGAGGAGCACAGATCACCTCTGTATGAGAAGACTGGCAAATGATAAGAAGTCCACTGGGCTCTGCAAGGAAGCCAAGCAGAAACCCACCTGTGGCTGAAATGCAGACCCCTCCTTGTCTGCCTGTTGAGCCAAAACAGCAAATCTGCAAGATGCACTGCACTTCTTGAAGAAAGAGCCTTGGAATTACAACAGACTACTCCTACTTTAGGGGATCAAAAAGATCTTTTAGCATTTTACAGAGAGCTGTGATGGGGGTATTGCCACTGTGGCCATCAGAGTGGTCCTTGCAGAGCCCTCAGGACAGCACTCAGAACATTAGAGGGCTCTCGAGAAATGTTAAGTACTGCCAAGGAGCTGGGTGCCACACAGACAAACACCCAAACACAGATTGTCCAAAGAAGAGTTGACAAGGAGGGGAAAAAAGTGTGGATCAGAGAGAAAAAAGGAAGTCCAGCTCCAGGGAAATCAGGGATAGTTCCATCTGCCCAGAAGAGGCCCTCCCATAGCCTCTTTCTCAGACTGACCCAGCAAAGCACCTACTGGAAACCCATCCCCTATCCCACTCCCTAGTGTCCTCCCTAAAGTACAAAGAGAGGGCCTACCCCCTGAAAGAAGCTGAAGGGCATCATGTACCAAACCCAACACACAGGCAGGGGCTGGGAACCAGGGTCTGAACCTGATAGTTACAGCAGGTAAGGTAATTGCTGACTTGGTCATCAGAGGAGGTATGTACCACATAACGGTTGCGGGAGTGCTGTGGCTAGAAAAAGAAAATAATGTTCAAGTAGTTTACATATTTTCATGGTTCCAGTTGGGTTAATGAATAATCTGATGGGAGGGCTTTGAAAAACAATAGTTAATAAAAGTAATATTAAGTGCTAGCTATGTGTAGCTTTACATGCATTATCCTCTTTAATCCTTAAGAATAACCCTATGCAGCAAGGACTATTAACATTCTCATTTTAAAGTTGATAAATCAAAGCTCAGAGAGGTTATGTAACTTGCCCAAATTTGCACAGCTAGCACCAAGAGAAATCTGCTTTAAACAAGAGCACGTGTGTGTATTTGTGCACAAACTCCCTCACACACTCTCCCCACACACTGCATTCATCTGCCTCCCCCTGGGTCCCTGGGTCTCTCTCTTTTGGGGGACATATCTAGCTCTTGCCCAGGAACTCTGTGACTTCACTCAATAAAGGTTTCTATTCCACCTGAGACCTCAAGATTTGAGCCTCAGGTTTCTCTGGGAAGAAAGGGGGACTTTGAGATAGAACACTTATTAGTGTTATCTCAGGCATTTCTACCTCCCTCCTAAGGAGCTCTGAGGATCCCCATATGTTCATGAAAATTTTTCACCTTAAGGCCAGCACCAAAAAGCCAGAGAAGACAGGTTACAAGTGCAAAGCTGTCATGTCTTGGAGAAAATAGGCCCGTTTATTTCAGTTCCCCTGAGTCAGGGGGTTTTCATTTGTTTCAGTAGAATCTGTTCAGGTTTCACTTAGAAAAGCTCTTACGAAAATGTACAACCATTGCAGATATTCTAGTTCTTGTGAGATTAATATGCTTATAGGCATTATAACAAAACGGATTTTCACATCTCCCAACAAATGAATTTATATTATGGAAGAAAGCACTTCACAGGCTTGGATTTAGTCAGCATTTTTAAATGTCACTTTTTATTGACAACCATCTGGAGTACAGATGAGGTGTGTTTTATGCCACCTGACTGAGGTACTAGTTGGCCTGTATTATTTCATATTTGACTGTAATTAATTCTTAATTAGTAAGTAGGAATGGAGGTCAAACTCTGGACAACTACATTAGACACCACATTATGAATGCTGGCCTTCCAAACACAGGCCCTGGGTGTCAGACCTCAGCTGTTCCACCAAGGAAAGACATTAAAACCATGGCCAGGTAAGGCAACACTTTAGAATCATGTTGTGTTTCATCATGTAGGATTAAAAATGTCTGAACCAAAAAAACAAAAGGATGTTCTAATGGAAATTTAGAAAATTGGGGCTGGGGGGGGACGGACATATGTTGAACAGCATGAAACTAGATTTAGAAAACAATTCTAAATCCTACAGAGCTGGTAACAAGTATAAATAATTCTACCTAGAGAATCTTATGTTATATGCCAAATACAGCTAGTGTGGATCAGGACCTTGTTTGAACTACGGATCAGTAGCTCTAAAGAGCTGTGAAGGACCTCACAGATGATCTCACACAACAGGGTCATTTCATAGATGGTAACACTGAAGCCCAGAAATGTGCCTGAGATCACACAGCTAGATAATTTCAGAACTGAAGCCACTCACACTTTTCCCTTCTCTTTCTCTCCTTCCTTCCTCTCTTCTCATTTTCTCTCCGCTCTGTTTGACCCTCACCGATAGAGAAAGAGGTAAAGAAGCTAGGGGCCCACAAAGGAAACAAGATCCCAGGGAATTCTGGCCAGGCCCAGTCTCAGGCTCTAAAGTATTCTCCTTCTCTGCCTCCTGATGAGCTTACCTGCTGGGCAGTGAACATGGAGATAGAAAAAGAACTCCCATTTTGCATCATCCTAAGTTTCAAGTATCTAGAACCTCTCAGAAAACACTCCCTGATTTCAACAATGTTCAACAACAGGCATTTAATAATGCCTACTATGCACCAAGCATTGTTCTAGGCATTTATGCTACAAGAGAGAACAGAGCAAAGATCCTTGCACTGTAGAACTCACATTCTAGTAAAGAGAAGAGACAGATAATAGACATGATAATGAAATCATCAAATTTAAAGGTAATAAGTGCTATAGAAAAAGGGAAGTATAGAGCAGGGTAAGGGGGATGAGAAAAGTAGGAGGTGGGATCAGGGGTAGGTGCAGTAATAAATAGGATGGTGACAGGAGGCCACATTGCAAAGGTGACATTCAAGCCAAGACCTGAAGGAACTGAAATAATTACCCAAGTAGGTATCTAATGGAAGAATGCTCCAGGTAGAATGCGTAAAGGCCCTAAAGTCCACAGGTCTGAGGAACAGAAAGGAGACTGGTATGGCTGGAACGCAGTGAGTGAGGGAGAGGGGGTAGGAGATGAGCTCAGAGAGGTAACAGGAAGTCAACGTGAGAGGAGCTCTGGCTTTTCTTCTCAGAGAAATAAAGAGCCAAAGCAAGATTTTTGAGCAGAGAAATAACATGGTTTGACTTGATCTTTAAAAGAACCTCTAGCTTCAGTGCTGACCCTAGACTGGGATGGAGGAAGCAGTGAAGGTTCAAAGGTAGGAGCAGGCACACCTACTGGAAGGTGTTTGCACTAATCCAGATATGAGACGCTGGTGCAAACCGGCATCAGTGCAACAGAGCTCATGAGGAAGGAATACATCACAGAGCCTATCAATACCCCAGAGTCACAAACTCTAATGCCAGGTAAAGCCAAGCACATAAAATTAAATAGGCAAAGTAAATCAGGTGCAAATGAACTAAGGAGTGAATGTATGCAGGCCCACTGGAGGGGCAGCCACTATTCAACGATAGCCAACTGTTACCGTAAGGGCTGTGAGCTGCCACGTCTCAGGATTTTTCAAGAGAAATGGGAAATATATATATTTTGGATGACATCTTCTGGTTTTTTAACATTAACAACAAATTTAAAAAAAAAAAAAATTTAACGTACTGCTCAGGTCAAACAAAACACATCTGGCAAGCCAGATTTAACCAATGGGCTTGTGACTTCTGTGCTCCTGTGCTAATAGTTGAATCAATCATTGGAAAACTAGCCCACTAATACAAGGGTTATATTGCATCAGCACTACCTACAAAGTTTACTTCTAGGTGTTTATGGGCTTTTTGTCTTCACGAATACTCCATGGTCCCCTTTGAATCTGGCTGCCAATGCCGCAGATGTTTATAATAGGAGCCATCAGCCCAAAGTGTTTCCAGGTAATGCTCTTAATAAATATTTAATAATTAGGAAAATAAAGACAACACAACATTGTCTGAGATACAGGGGACCTTTGGTCACCCATGGTGCTTGAAAATTTAATCAGAAACCCCATCTAAGACAAGTTTGTTACACAGCAGTGAATGCAGAGATCAGAAGTTATACTGAACTGAAACAATCTAATGTCTAAATTCATCACTGTTTAGGCTAGGAAAGCAAAATCAACCTGAAATGGTATTATAAGCATCCAAGGCAAGGAACAGGGAAATCCCTTCATCAATTCATATAATTACTGACACCTCGCATAATGAGCTTCTCTTAGCCTCATAAATCAGCTGAACTGTGAGTTAGTAAGCCTCTGAGAGGGGAGAGGACCTTGAGGTGTGCTTCCTGGGAGGGGGGTGGCAGGAAGCAAAACAGCAACTTTTTCTCCCATGTGGTCTCCTCCCGGCAGAAACAAGGGTCCTCCTGTGGCAGCAGAGGGACAAAGTACCAGCTACAGACCTCCTCACCCCTACCCCAATCAAGAAGCTGTCCTAACCCCTGCTGAGCAAAAAGGGACACTTCCTGCTTCTCTGGCCTAGGTCTCTCCAAGGTTCCAAATTGCTTCCAAGTCTTCCCATGAGAAGTACCAGCTAACAAAACTCAAATTCCAGAGGTCAAAGGAAAGGAAACAGTTTGAGTACTTCCTATTCTGGTTTAGCCAAGTTCACCTAAATTTCTATTTGAAAGAACATGTCTTTCTTCATGGTTAGAGAAGGAAGCCACCACACAGCTGTGTTGTAGATCAACCATAAAGCCTCATCATGTACCTGGGAACACACACCAGGCAAGAAGAACCATCCTGCAGACTTCACACAACTGGAGATCCAAACTTCACTCTGTTTACCACCATGGTCTGGTCAATGAAAAGGAAAGACCAAAGATAAGGACTTTGTGTCTAGGCAACAGCCTGACTGTCACTCCTCAATTCAGCGCCCCTGGACACATCACTGCTCTCATGGTTTTTGTCATCATCCCACTGAGAAGACATTCTCAGTTCTGGTGAAACAAAAATGAGAAGATATAGTCTCCACCTTGGAGGTGCCCAGTGTCCTATAGAACAGGCTCACTACTAAGAGAAATCTGCAGCTCAGGGGCCAAGAATCTTGACAAAGACAGCCACTGGCCAGGTAGCCACATGGAGGTCACTGTTGTTTAATGAGACCTAGGGAACAGAGAAACAGCATCCGTCCCTAGCACTCAATGCCTGTCCCAAACCCTGTGGGTGCTAAAGACATGTAAACAAACAAACAAAAAAAAAACCACTGTCATCGAGTTGATTTTGACTCACAGCGACCCCCATACAAGACCATAAATCTTTATGAAAGTAGATTGCCTCATCTTCCTCCCATGGAGCAGCTGGTGGGTTTGAATTGCCAGTCTTCTGGTTAGCAGCCAAATGCCTTACACACTATCCACCAAAGCTCCTGTTATTTACATGTAAAGAAATGTAAAGGAAGATATTAATTCTGAGGCTGAGGTATATGTCAATGAGATAGGACTCCAAGCAGAGCAATAAGGTGGGAGTGGACACATGTCCCCACCATCAAAGGCAGCCATTGTGACTAGGGGCATGGCAGAACACCACTTCTCAAGCAGCTCTCCCCTGTCAATACCTAATGGTTCAGCACACAATCCATCTTGAGCAGTGGGTGCCAAGAGACTGTCACTGACAACAGAAAGTCTATTTGGATTCAAAGCTTTTGTCCTCCTACTTAAAAGGCTTCCATGAAGGCAGCTCTTCAGAATTACAGGAAGACAGATGGGAAGAGCACTGTGATAAGTGCAATGCACACATTCTTCTGTTTAGTCTCACAGTGACCCTCTGAGAGAAGTTCTACAAATAGGTTCTGAGAGCTTCATATCCCAGCTCGTCCACTGTCTAGCTGAGTGACCTTGGACCAATGACTAAACTGTGCCTTGGCATTCTCATCTATAAAATGGAAATAATAATAGTACTTATCATAAAGAATTGGTAAGATTAAATTAATTATTCAACTAAGTGTTTCAGTAGCTTACTTGTGACTGTCAGAAACCATTAGCTGCTGCCATTAGATCAGTTACACCAAGAACACTGAAACTATAGGATAAAGTAATGTACCTAAGGCCAACATGTCAGGAAGTGGCAGAGATGGGTCTTGAACTAAGATTTGAAGGTCTGGAGGCCTTCAAATCTTTCACCCTTACCCACCACGAAACATTAACAGCATCCTGGAATGCTGTTAAAATATGGTTCAAATAAACTCAGGGAGAATTAACAGCTTAATTATATCCGTGAAATATGTACTGAAGCAGGACATAATTTCATGGTCTGAAAAAGTAGATAGATATAAGATATTTACTTCTACTCCATAGCTGTCACTTTAAACTGGCTGCTGTCCAAGGAGAACGAGCAATTTTAGAGCAATTGATCTATTTTCTCTAGGGAAATGTGACAACACTGCTTTTTTACTTTATACTACATTTCATGATTGGAGAGAATCTTGGGAAGAGGCAAGAGACACAGATAGGGCAGCAGTGACAGGCTTAACCCACAGGACAGGATGTTATAATAGAAATTACACCAGCCTGGGACATGGAACCCCTGGTTCTCACAGTCATTATTTGCTGGGTGGACCTGACAAGGGGAAGATTACTGTATTGTAGCACTGGGGAACTATTTGATTGTAGTAGGAGATAGTGAGGTCTTCTTTAATCAATGCTGACCCCACCCATTGCCATCAAGTCAATTCCAACTCATAGCAACCCTACAGGAAAGAGTAGAACTATCCCCATAGGGGATAAGCCTATACATCTTTATGGAAGCAGACTGCTTCATCTTTCTCCTGCAGAGCAGCTGGTGGTTTTGAACTGCTGACCTTTTGGTTAGCAGCCAAATGCTTTAACCACTATGTTACCAGAGCTCCTGAACACTGACCAGAGATTGCTAAATCCTACCCATTCTCCCCTTTACCTCAAGGTCCCAGGAGGAAATATATGCCATAAGAAACACAAAGTCCAGACCCCAATACAAAACACCAATGATGGAGGCTAGCCCACATAGAAAACTTAAGATTACCCAAAACCCACACCAAACCAAACTCACTGCCATAGAGTCGATTCCAATTCACAGTGACCCCCAGTGGATTTCTGAGGCAGTAAATCTTTACAGAAGTAGATTGCCCTGTCTTCCTTCCACAGAGTGGCTGGTGGGTTTAAATAGCCACCTTTCTGATTAGCAGTCAAATGCCTTAGGTACTGCACCAGACCTCCTAAATTACTCAACCTAACACAAAAAAAACCTTCATTCCCCCCCCAATAAAAAACTGAATCTCAAGTCTTTATGATTTGTGCGGGGGGTGAAGGTGAGGGGACCACCATTCCACTATATACCCATCAGCACTGGAGAAAATGAAGTCAGAGAAACAGAGAACATGACAGTATTTGAAACATGTATGAGGTCACATCACTAGCCTAATCCATCAGTGGCCTCCCCTGTGCTTACAACAACATCCCAAACTACAAGGCCCTGCAGGGTCTGTATCTGCTCACCCCATCTCCTACCACCTTCCCCTTGCTCCTTCTCCTGCAACCATACTAGCCAAACTCTTCACCAGCTCAGAGCCTTCATGTCTTGTTTCATCTCCCTGGAAGGTTATTTTACTTCATCCTGATTTATGTCCTTCCTAGCACTAGCACCATCTGAAAATGTATGATTTATTTTTTTCTGGCTTTACCCTACTAGAACACAAGACCCATGAGAACATAGGCCTTGTCTGTGTTATTTGCTGCTGTATCCCCAGCACTCAGCATTGATTATAGAAGGCAGAATGGCTAGATCTCCTTCCGCTCACTATAAATGGTATAGTCTAGCTACCAGATGGATAGGAGTTGGGGTGGGGAGGAGAGAAAGATACTCAAAGACACAGACTTAGATATACGGATGGATGGCTGAACTTTCTCTCACATAGGCTCAAAATCCTTGATGCTAAAGAAGAAAAAGGGAAGAGAAATATACCCTTTTCTGTGACCTCTGCCATCTTGTAAGCTCCACCTCTAGAGTACAATGCCTCTTAAGTGTTCCTGACCTTGAAATACAATACTCCTTGCTTCTTTCTCAGATAAAGAGCTTGTCTTTGATCCTAACCTATCTTGAGAAGAAAAAGAAAGGGAAAGGTCTTGGGCTCCTAGTTATGGCCAACATGCACAAGAGGTACTTAACTTTTCTGGGCTCTAGTTATTTTATATTTTAGACTGCATGGCTTTTAAGGTGATTTGCAGCTCAAAATTTTTTCTAATTTTATGTTATGGAAAACCACCCTCCATCAGGGACTGATTCCCCTGGAAAGTGGAATAAGATGTCAAAAGAATATGGACTCTGGCACAAGACTGGAAGAAATTCCAGCTCTACCATTTACTAGCTATATGGCTCTGGTAGCATAGTGCCTAAGGCACTTGACTGCTAATCTGAAGGCTGGCGGTTCAAACCCACTAGCCACTCCTCAGAAGGAAGGTTGGGCAATCCTACTTCCGTAGTGATACTGCCTCGGAAACCCAAGGAGGGGTCACTATGAGTCGGGACTGACTCGACGGCAAATAACAACAACATGGTCTTGATCATATTTCTTAGCCCTTTGAACCTTAGTTTCCTACCACGGAATGGGAAGATAATCCTACCTCCCTTGCTGGGTAGATGGAATGAATGGCCACAGCACAGTGCCTGGTGCACAATTTATGTTCCATGAATTTCAGTCCCATCTCCTCCCCAATCCCTTCCCCAAACACATACCTTTGGAGACAGTACATCAGGTTCCTGAGCAGGAAATTCCAAGGCTGAGGAAACCCAGGCCACCTCTAAGCTACCCACACAACCTCTAAAATGCAATAATAACCCACCCTCAACTCCATCAAGTAAATACCAGACATAGTCCCCCACCTTCTCACCCTCAAAGAAGATTTTCCCTTTCTTCATTAAAAGCCTGGAAGGAGACAACATTGCTGAATAACCAAAAGCACATGTACAAGTCCTATTTGTTATCTAGTATAGGAGATACGAGTTTCATAACCCTTAGCAGGACAGCTGAGCAAAAGCCATGGATTTGGGAAATTCTAGAGGCTCAAGGCTCAGAACCATGGCCAACCTACAAGTGAAGAGAAAGGCTACACTGAGCACATGGCATGAAGCTCCCAACCTCCATGAGACTGGGCTAAAGAATACTAGGCTCTAGGAAATCTGGAGGAGGAAGTCTAGCAAAGTGATTAAGAGCATGGGATGTGGAGTCAGACAGCATGGACTCAAATCTCAAATGTACTATGTGCTAACTGGTGAGCCTCTGTTTCCCTTTCTGTTAAATGGCATAATAAAAAGTACCTACCTCATACGATGCTGTAAGGGTTAACTAAGATAATGCATGCATAACACAATGCACAACAAATACCACATGGATAAAAGCTCTGGTAATGCACTGATTAAAGTGCTTGGCTGCTAACCAAAAGGTCAGCAGTTCAAAACCACCAGCTACTCCATAGGAGAAATATGTGGCAGAATGATTCTTTAAGTATTTATAGGCTTAGAAACTGTTTGGGGGCAGTTCTGTTCTGTCCTATAGGGTCTCTATGAGCTGGAATCAGCTCAATGATAATGGGTTTGGTTTGGGATCTAAGAGATATATAAACAATTAAAAAAAAAAAAAAAAAAGTCACCGCCATCAAGTCAATTCCGACTCACAGCAACCCGCTTTGAGTTTCCGAGGAGGTAAATCACTACAGAAGTAGATTGCCCAGTCTTCCTTCTGAGGAGTGGCTAGTGAGTTAGAATCACCAACCTTCTGATTAGCAGTCAAATGCCTCAGGCACTACATCACCAGAACTCCTTTAAGAGGTATATACCAAAAACCAAACTCATTGCCATCAAATTGATTCCGACTTATAGCTACCCCTTCTCGGGTTTCCGAGGCAGTATCTCTATGGAAATAGATTGTCCAGTCTTCCTCCCGAGGAGTGGCTGGTGAGTTTGAACCACCAGCCTCCTGGTTTGCAGTCAAATGCCTTAGGCACTACACCACCAGAGCTCCCATTAAGAGGTATACCTCGGAAGGAAGATGGGGCAATCTACTTCTATAGTGATACTGCCTCAGAAACCCAAGAAGGGGTCGCTATGAGTCAGGTCCGACTCGACGGCACATAACAACAACAACAACAGCAACTACTTACTGAAGACTAGCTGTTGTGTTATCAATTACTGAGGTGGTAAAGTTAGTTGTACTTTTTTTTATGTCCCTATATTTCTGTCTTTGGTCAGGGGGATATATACGAAAATTCTCCATTCATTCAATCATTCAGTATCTATTAAGTGCTAGGCTAAGTACTAGGTGGGGAGCAAAATAAAGATCTGGCCCTCGGGGTACTTACAGATAAGTGCAGATTCAGTTTAGCTCAGCTCAACATTTATCAGGCACCTCCTATGTTTTGGACCAGTACTTTTGTTGTTGTTGTTATGTGCCATCGAGTCAAACCCGACTCATAGCGACCCCTCCTTGGGTTTCCAAGGCAGTATCACTACGGAAGTAGGATTGCCCAACCTTCCTTCCGAGGAGTGGCTGGTGGGTTTGAACTGCCAGCCATCTGGTTAGCAGGCAAGTGTCTTAGCCACTATGCTACCAGAGCTCCCTTGGACCAGTACTAGGCCCTGGGAAATAGCAGGAAGGGACAGCAAGATGAAACAGATGTGGTCTGGAAATGGACCATTATGAGCAGCCTCCTCACACCACCATGTGGCTGGCCTGAGCCCTAACTGCCCCCTCTAATCTTGAAAACTTTACTTCCTCCCTCAGCTCTACTGCATCTCTAATCATTGCACCACAGACCTTATTACCTTCTCAAGTCTTCCATTTTATGCCTTTATTATCATGTTCCTGATATTTGGCGTTCACAGACACTTAATCAAGGTGTTCTGCTAGTTTATTACAACATCTTCCAGCTGAGATATATTTCCCCTTATCTGGGAATTCCACCACAGTGCCTGTTAGTGTTTAAAAGAATCTTTCGGAGGTATCATTTGACTTGTTCCTGATGATAATTAATTTTAAGAAGTGATCAAGATGTTAGAGGGAATGAGCCTTTGGAAATTGATGGTAATGTAAGTTTATTGTGACAACAGGGCCTTTTTCAGATGTTACAAGCAGTCTGGCTGCAGGAAGCAGGGGAAAGGCAGCTTTTTTATAGCCATTTTGGTGACTGCATGGATCATCGCTTCAGAGTTCTCTTATTAGTTTAATTATTCCAAACAAGTTCTGTTTTGTGCCCACTGGATAATTGGCCAGGAAGATACCTTTGCATTTTAATAGATCCAACAAGTATTAAATAGAGAGTGAGCCACACACAGCTGGACAGCTCTGTGTTTGCCTGGGGCACATCACAAAGAGTAAGCAAGCAAGACAGAGCTGGAATCTATGTGTTCACATCTTCTTACCATAAGCCTCTAGCTAGAGGGGAGTGTGCCACACTGTACCATTGATGGCACCACCCAAGACACAGTCAGACACATTCAGTGCACAAATGGAAGCTGCTTTTTCTCCTCAGAAGTCCAGATGGAGAGAAAGGCAGCAGTAAGGTGGAAGGAAAATGGGGATGCATGTAATGGAAAAAGCAGAAATGCTACCTTTAGAAAACACCAAACCTCACAGATGAGCACACCCAGTTTGGGCACCCCAAGTTTCCAAGAATCATCATTTGGGTAACAGCAAGAGAGCAGTCACATATGCCCATGATCCGCAATAGAAGAGGCATATGGATTGCAGCAAGGAGGTCTTTATATAGTACCTTCTTCTTGAACAGGCATTGTGCTGGTACTACTGAAGATACAGTGGAAAACAGGAAAGGCACAGCCTCTGGCCTCAGAGTCCAGTGGAGACAGAAAAAGTCACAATATGATGCAAGGAGATGCTGTGTGAGCAACTAGAAAAACTATTTAACCTAGACTTGGCTTTAGTCAAGACTTCTCTGACAAAGGTACCTCTGAGATCAGAATTGAACAATGAGTCAGGATTATCCACAGAAATAGGGTAGGGAAGAGAGATGAGCATATTTATAGGGCAGGAGGCAAGATGGAGCATGGTCTATATGGCTGTACCAAAAACTATGAGAAGGAGAAAGTACCAGTGATGGGGAGAGACAGAGAGAGAGAGTCAGAGACCAAATCACCAAGGGCATTGCTTGGTTTGTAGAATGTGGACTTTACTGAAAGGGCAACAAGGAGCCCCAAAAGATTTTAAGAACAAGCAAGACATGGTTAGAGACTGGCATCTTAATATGATCCTTTAGGATAAACAACAGAGAGGAACATAATTTTTCCACTTCCCAGACGTGTGGTTTTAGATGACTCATTTCCCCTCATGAGCTTCACTTTATGATATATAAAATGGAGCTAATAACAACTGGGCCCTCTTGACCCCACAAGGGAGATGGGAGGCTTCAATCATGTAAATGAGAGCCCACAAACTATAACAAGTTACAGCAATGCAACAGATGATGTGAGGTCCCCAAGACACCAAAATTTCACTTCACCTCTTTGCTTTAATTCTCTCCAGAAAAAGATAAAATCTATTTAGATCTAAAAAATTGCTGAATATGATTTTCCATTCCTTTTTCACCTACTTCCTAACAGGCCCCCAATGCACAGTAAAGAAAAGATTTGGTTAGTTATCACAGTGGCCAAGGAGAAAGAGGAATGAGGGAAGAGAGACACTCTTGGACTCTGGATAAGAGCCCTCAGACACCAGGTGACCCTCAAGATAAACAACCAACCTCAAACAACAAAGAGTTGAGGGAAAAAACAACATGTCATTAAGATGGAGTATGTGAGCCCAATTCAATAGTGACCTCATATATTACTTCTCTTACCAGATAGTCATTTTCCAGGACCACAGAGCCCCACTCAGCTCAGATGAAATCTCTAGTTTTTTCAGAGCACAGGTTTGTACCCTGAAGGCCCATTCTGTCTGCAGGACTTCATTGGCAACTGGCCATAGCAGAGTTGATTTTGTCATCCAATTTGTGCCAGCTGGGATGCCTTGCTCCAATGTGAACATCTGGTAGCCCTAGAGGAGAAGCTGGGCCAGAGTGAAAAACTAGCTAACCTTTCATTTTACAGGTAACAAGCCTGAAAAAGTTGACTCATGGGAGATAGCTACATATGACCAGATGCTTCCCAAACAAAAGCTGCCACTTTGACATTAAGGAATCAGAAAACAACTGCATGGGTGTCAACTTTGTTTTAGGGAGGAACACTAGGGAAATGCAAAGCCTCTGCCTGGATAACACCATTAGGCCAACTGAAAGGAATCACACTGACTTGCTCAGAGCCGCTGAGTAGATGCAGTCCTCGGGACACAAAGAGAAAGGTGTTGGCTCCAAGTTCCCCAAATCAAAGGAAGACTGGGAACTTCAATTGAGTCTGAACTAGGGCCTGCTATCCAAGCAGAGAGGGTACATTGTCTTCTCACAGGCCTCAAGCATAAGTGGTAGAGATGTTATCCTACAGAAGAACTTGACAAGCACACCCAGATAAATGTGTAAGAATGTTCTCTACTGTACTGTGAGGGAAAGCAAGTGGAAAGAATTTAAATTTCCTTCCTTTAAGAGAAGCCTTAGAAAATAAATTTGATTCCAGGCATACTTAGATCATCTGACTAGAGCTATATATCTGCATGGAAAGCTGTCCAAAATCTAGTGTTAAATGGGAAGAAAAGATGCTCTTGAGAACAATGTGCATAGTCTGATCCTATCTTTACAAAATTGTAAGAGTTAACTTTTTTAGGTTGTTGTGCTGAGTTTACATCTTATGCAGTCCTCTGTGGGGTACGTATTACTATTACTTCATTTTATAGATGACGATAAGAGCTCAAAATTGTTTTCTCCTCAGGCAACTCTGCTGAGTACAGAACTATGCTTTGCTTCTCATTGACTAGTACACTCTCACTCACTCTGATTTTTTTCCTGTAGGTTTAGAGTACATTCTAAATATAAACTCATTATATATATATAATTATATATAAGCCTCTAGCTAGAGAGGAGTGTGCCTTTATATATTTATATATATATATATATATATATATATATATATATATACACACACACATACACATATATATACACACACACACACATATATATACATATATACATATATATACATATACATATACATATACATATATATATATAACCATTATGGGGTTTATTAAAGAAGTCACAGGTCCCAAGTCAGGTTGAGGAATGCTCAAGATACAGTTCTTCAATCAGGACACCCTCCCCTCACCATGTCCACAGGCAACCTCTCTTTGGCCCTTGGCCTCCTGACCTAGTCTGTGCCCTGCTCGAGCAAATGTTATAAGCTCTTTTATCTCTGCTTATAGATACTACCTCAGAAACCCAAAGAGGGGTCGTTATGAGTCAGATCTGACTCTACAGCAGTGACTTTGGTTTTTTTGGTTTATAGATACCCAAGGAGGCACTCCACTCCTCAAGCAAGCCTCCTACCCAAAGGCACTTACTCAGTTTTCTCACTCTGTGGACAGAGAAGCCCACTGCTCTCTCTTGTACCAGTTTCTGCTGCCAAGGTCTGCTACCGGAGTCTGCTGCCAGCACTGTCTCTCTGCTGCTGCTTCTCACCATCTCAGCAAAGTGTTACAGATCTCTGTCTCCTGGGTCAAGGAGGTCCAATGCAGGGTTCTGAGGTCAAAGGATGCACTTCACTGCTGGCTCTTCTTTCTTGATGGTAGTGAAATCCCCCTTTCCACCTCCAGTGGCTTGTTTTAAGTCTGTTGTTGTTGTTAGATGTCATCAAGTCAGCTCCAACTCACAGTGACTCTAGGTACAACAGAACAAAACACTGCCCAGTCCTGAGCCATCCTCACAATCCTTGCTACACTTGAGCCCATCATTGCTGCTACTATGTTAATCCATATCATTGAGGTCCTTCCTCTTTTTTGCTGACCCTCTGCTTTACCAAGCACGATATCCTTTTCCAAGGTCTGGTCCCTTCTGACAACATGACCAAAGTAGATAAGACAAAATCTGGCCATTCTCACTTCTAAGAAGCATTCCAGCTGCACTTTTTCCAGGACCAATTTATTCATTCTTCTGGCAGTGTTTCCAGTATTCTTCATGAACACCACAATTCAGAGGCATCAACTCTTCTTCAGTGTTCTTTATTCCTTGTCCAACTTTCACATGCTTATGAGGCAACTGAAAATACTATGGCTTGGGTTAGGTGGCACCTTAATCTTCAAAGTGACATCTTTGCTCCTTAATACTTTTTTTTTGCTAAAAATATTTATAAATGCACATTCTCTTTTGCTTGTGACAAGTGAAAAAGAGAAAAGAAAAAGAATTACAAGCAAAACAACAAAAGCATATACACACTACAATTCATGATTTTACTAACTTGTCTTATATCAAAGTTGGCTTTGATATTGAACAGTTTTAAATATACTAAATTGATAATGGGTGAGAGAACAGAAGGATGAGACCCATATTCACTTACTGGGTGGTTTCCAGCTAACCTATCCTGCCTTCCTGATGGTTTTTCTCTGGCCACAACTACTCCTCCTAGCTCCTGGAATGCACTCCATCTGAGCACAAGTCATAACCCTACCTACTCTCTTGATTTCTCTGAAACCACAGTCTTTGGAGGGAGTTAGACCATGTCCAGATTTCACAATCCTATTTGGAAATCTGCATCCAGACATACTTCAGTCCCAAATGCCTGTATAAACCTTTACCCTTAACAGGATTGGAAATCAAACAACTTATACTGTGCCTCTACCTATTCCCGTCAACAACTATTTTGTCAATCACATGGATCCTTCAGGTGAGTGCACAAGAAGTTGTATTATTCAGCTCTGTACCCATTTTCTTGACAGTGGTCATCCCACCCTCCACTTACCTACTGTCACCAAAAACAGTCTCCAATTTGCTTGAGCAAATTTGAACACTTATAGTCAAATTAGGAGCTCTGGTAGCATAGTGGCTAAAGCACTTGACGGCTAACCAGAAGGCTGGCAGTTCAAATCCACCAGCCACTCCTCGGAAGGAAGGTTGGGCAATCCTACTTCCGTAGTGATACTGCCTTGGAAACCCAAGGAGGGGTCGCTATGAGTCAGGGCCGACTCGACGGCACATAACAACAACAACAACAAATAGTCAAATTATCCATTCCTAGTGGTTCAAGAAAAGATAATCTGTAGACAAACTATGATTGAGAGATGATTCTGAATAGAAATAAAACAGAAAATGCTTTGTTCAAATCATAATGAAATGAACAAATTTAACACAGAAAAGCAAAAATTAATACTAAGGGGTCAGGAAGATTGAACTTCCTTTCCATCCATTCTCCCTCCTCTGCAACAGCATCTGCAATCACAAGACCTCCCAGCAAGCACACTGGCTGGGTGAAAGGGGCAGGCAGGTCCATGCTTCCTGGTGTTGAAAGATAGTGACCAAACATGCCTGTCTTTGTCACTAACCACCTTTCTACTTTCCCCTCCTGCCAAGACATCTGCAGTAAAATGTCAACATGAGCTGCAGGGAGAAATTGCATTTGCTAATTTATGTGCTGGGTAAATTCACTTATTCAGTAGAATAAAAAAAAAAAAAATCTGACTGCTCACCACCCTTCCCTTTGAGAGTAAAAACATCTTTATTAATGATTTTAAAGCCTGAAGAAAGAGGAATGCTTGCTCTATTTACATTTCCCTATATTAAATGGAAGACATTCACTTGCTGGTAGCAAAACATCCAAAATACCCTTCTGGTCACGATTTATTACAGGAGAAATTTTATTAAATTGGGATGTGACCATGTGTCCATCTATCAATTATACCACTGCAAAAAGAAAATAAGGAATATTTACATTTTCAGTAATTCCTATAGTAAGTGCTCTTTATTCTCTGGGGATATTTTTTAAATATATGTTAAAAGACTTCATATTTTTAACCCCAAAAAGGTCCAGAGTCTCGAATGCTATATTTTCTGGGTGTTAAACAGAAGCGCAGATAATCCCAAGAATTAGCCCCCACTTACTAACTGCAAGATATTACATCCTGTTCCCCATGTGCTGCATCTTTGTTGATCAAAGCCAATTTCATCACAGACCTCCTTGATTCTGAATTTGGCCTGAATCCACAAAAAAAAAAAAAAAAAAAAAAAATTCAGTTTGAACCAGAGAAGCATTCAGATTTGGGAAGGATTCAGATTCAGCTATAAATGAACCAGAAGAGAATATGCAGGGCAAGATTTCTAAGTACTACTTAGAGCATATGAGAGCCATTTTGAGGATTAAATTCCAAATTGATAAGGAAAAAACATGTTTCAGGCTAAATAGGTAAACAGAAATTTATGAATAATTCCTGAGTTAAGGAAGAGGGTGAGACAGACAACATTCTAAATGTTTTGAGATCCCTATCTTAAAAGGCACTCCTTTCCTAATAAAAGCACACGTATCTTTCTGAGTTGAATCAGTGCTACTGGTAACCCCCTGGGCTGACTTTTCAAAGAAACTTTGTGAGAAAGGAGGAGAAGCCAACCCATGTGTTTGTGTGGCTATTGAAGGGCAGTGGCTGAGGTCCTTCCATAGGCCCAGGATGGAATGACATACACCCAAAGGTGGTGGGTCATCTATAATATGGTCAAGTGACAGCTAGGTTCTGCCTTCTCCTTCCATTGTAAAGAATAGTGGAAACAACCTTGATTACTATAATGGGGTGTAATGGATAATATTATGTGTCAACTTCATTAGGCTATGATTCTCAGTGGTTTGGCACACACTGAATTGGCTGTTTTTCTATAATGTAAATAATGTAAAAACCTTCCATGAAGTGCTCTGGTGTCATAAATCAATGAGTTGAAAGGGGAATTTCCTTGGGAATATGGTCTATTACCAGAATATAAATGGGTGTTCTGGCAAAGCTCTCTCTCTCCACCTTGTACTCTTCTCATCATCTGGCCTCCAATTTCTGGGACATAAGCCTGCGGAAGTCTCCAGCCTGCTGCCTGACCTATGGATTTGGGACTTGGGTGTCCGAGGTGGTATCATTATGAAAGTAGATTGCCCAATCTCCTTCCAAGGAGTAGCTGGTGGGTTTGAACCACCAGCCTTCTGGTTAGCAGTTAAATGCCTTAGGCACTACACCACCAGTGCTCCTACAATTGTGGGAGTCATTTCCTTGAAGTAAAACTCTCTTTCTTTCTCCATAGACAGACAGATATATACAGTCACGTGTCACTTTATGTCTATGATACAGTCTGTGAAATAGGACATTTTGTGATTTGGACATTGTGCTAACATCATATTACATAAAGGTAGTTCCCAGATTATGAACAAGTTCCATGCCTAAGTCTGTCTTTAAGTCAAATTTGTACATAAGTTGGTTTGTATGTAATATCAATACAAAATTGATATGTAATATTGATATGTAATATCACTTAGTCATATGTTTGTCTCAGTATATAGTGTATAGTGTACCTTTCTACTCATAAAAAACACTAAAGAAACACTTCCAGGTATGCTAAAACATCTTTAACACAGTAATACAGTAATAATAATAGTTTTGATGTGTATCACAAATTTGTTATTATGAACTACTGTCCGTATCTTGAATTTTTAATATAATAGGCTTTACAAGGATTGGGACCACAAACATATGGTCAGACATTGCCTGAATGGGCATTATGTGATACATGACTCTATGTGTATGTATGTATGTATGTATGTGTATGTACATAAAGTCATACATACACACACACACACTCACTCATACACACTACATACACATATACACACACAGATATATACATATCACTGCCTCTGTCTTCTAGAGAACCCGAACTAAGACATGAGATAATCATTCCTTGGCCCAGACAAGTCCATTGCCACATCCCAAAAGCTTTACTCCAATGATCATTGAGTCAGAAAGACACACTAGAAAATTTCTCACTGGCTAATTGCCCAGATAAATCAAAATTAAAATGAAGCCCTTCATTTTCTCAACCCAGAGTTTGGCAGCAGGCCCACTGAAGGCTCCTAGAAATAAGTAAAACTTTTGCTGAACCACATCCACTTATTTCCTTTTAATTTAACCGAATGAAATTACATTAGCTAACACTCTTCACTGTTACCATGGTAACCCTAAGAAATCTTATCTCTCTAAATGTCCCAAAATCTCAGGTCATCTTGTTAGCTCTCACAAACCTAAGCAAATAAAAATTGTAGACTAATAGATCCAAGAATCTCAATGACCCCAAGCACAAAAACATGAAGAATACTATACCAAGGTACATAACAATCAAATTTCTCAAAATCAGTGATGAAGAGAAAATCCAAAAAGCAGCCAGAGGACAAATAGACATGCTGCATACTCAAAAAACTATCACTCCAACAAGTCAGATCCAACTCCTAGTGACCCCTCCTTGGGTTTCTGAGGCAGTATCACTATGGAAGTAGATCACCCAATCTTCCTTCCAAGGAGTGGCTGATGGGTTTGAACCATTAGCCTTCTGGTTAGCAGTCAAATGCCTTAGGCACTATGCCACCAGAGCTCCTGACATGCTGCATAGAAGGGAACAAATATAAGGAAAATAATAGATTTCTTGATGGAAACAATGTAAGCAAAAAGAGACAAAACCTTTAAAGTACTGAAAGAAAAAATTGACAATCTAGAATTCTATACCCAGCAAAAATGTCTTTCAAGATGAAGGTGGAATAATGACTTTTTCAGAAATGCCAAAACTGAGAGAATTCATCACCAGCAGACCGACACTATAAGAAATATTAAAGAAAATTGTTGTTGCAAAAG
>NW_006921643.1:1468653-1470152 GCF_000298275.1 Orycteropus afer afer
CCTTAGGCACTATGCTACCAGAGCTCCTTATTTATTTATTATTAAATATTAATTAATGTTAATTATTCTTATGTTAGATATCTTATTAAAATATACTTCTTAACTCTTGCCTATGTAGTATTGTTTTGACATTACCTTGAGTTGAACAGAAGAACAAAAATAAAAAGCCCTGCTAAAATAATTTTAAGACACTGTCTAACATATTACTAGAAAACTTTATGAATATCCCTGAAACATGGTCCAATATAGTGCCAGAAGATGAGCCCTTCAGGTCAAAAGGCACTCAAAATTTGACTGGGGAAAAACTGACTCCTCAGAGTAGATGTGACCTTAATGATATAGATAGAGAGAAGCTTTGGGGATGCTACTGGCTGATGTGGCACTACTCAAAATGAGTAGAAACAGATGCAAACATCCATTAATAATTGGAATATGGAATGTACAAAGAATGAACCTATGAAAATTGGATGTTGTCAAAAAGTGAAATGGAATGCATAAAGATCACTATCTTATGCATTAGTGAACAGAAATGGACGTTTTTAGTCATTTTGAATCAGACGACCACATAATCTACTACAGCAGGATAATAAATTGAAGAGCAATGGTGTGACATTCATGATCACAAAGACTTTCAAGACCTGTCCTTAAGTACATGCTGTCTATTGCAAATACCTTTTTTCAACAACATAAGTGATGGCTATACACATGGACTTCACCAGATGGAATACACAGGAATCAAACTGACTACATCTGTGGCAAAAGGTGATGGAGAAGTTCAATAGCATCAGCCAAACAAGTCCAGGAGCTGATTGTAGAACAGACCATCAACTGCTCAAATGCACATTCAACTTGAAATTGAAGACAATTAAAACAAGTCCACAAGAGCCAAAATGTGACCTTGATAATATCCTTCCTGAATTTAGAGACCATTTAAACAATAGATTTGGATTGGGTAAGAAGGTGGAATAGTCAGAAAGACTCACAGACTCTCTTCAATAAAGAAAAGGGAAACCAATTAACACAGATACGGAAGATAATCCTGGACCCCTGAGCCTTGAAGGGAAGGATATAGAAGTGGACTAAACTCCAACTAGCTGAAGAATTTGCATGAAAACACCAAAAAAGGAGTTATATGGAGCTGCAGTCTGGCAGTGATCCTGCCAGCACAGACAGCTTGGATATTTCCAAGTGGTGGGAGAACCTAAGAATTAACCTAAAAATCGGCCCTGCTAGCCAGGGACTGCATGTAAGACTGCTGTAGTGGCTGGTGAATAAAAGGGGAAGCAGCAATGAGGAAGGTAGGCTAAGCTGTGGAGTTTTGTCTGTCCAGAGGGTGTAGCCATTTTGAATGTTTACAAGCAGCTTAACCATTTTGAATATTTAAAGGGACAGTGTTCTCCCAGATTCCAGGGATTAAGACAGGCTTCACTTGTCGGGAACCCCAAGGATATTCTGGATCTGGACATCTGGAAAGGTGTGATATTCCTCTTGTTACTTTT
>NW_006921643.1:1474840-1487903 GCF_000298275.1 Orycteropus afer afer
AAGTGTATTTGTATGATCTGAATTCCCAGGTGTATAGTAGAGCTGACAAGGGGCAAGGTTGTAGTCACTTCTTGGTCACAGCCAGCTACCCAGAGGGACTGAGTAGTTGAACCATAGTCACAGGGGACATCAAGCTCAATTGACATAACATACTACACAAAACATTATTCCACCTCCTACTTTGGCGAGTAGTGACTGGTATCTTAAAAGCTTGCAAGCAGCCATCTAGATGCAACGATGGGTCTCTCCTTGTCCAGAGCTAAGAAGAATGAAGAAAACCAAAGATTCATGGAAACAATTAGTCCTAGCAACTGGTACACCATGTGATCCATAGCCTATACAACTATGAGACCAGAGGAGCTGGATGGTGCCCAGCTACCACTGTCCACCACGTGGAGGGGGATCTATGTAGGAGATCCTGGATAGAGAGGAAGAACAATGGGGAACAAAACTCAGAATCATTTGGGAAAAAAAAAAGGTGGGGAGGGGGAGGAGGGACCAGGTTTGCTGGTCTGGTGGAGCCTGGTGGAACCACTGAGACTATGGCCCCTAGCTGTCCTTCAGGTCTGGGGTTGAACCCACACCTGTGGCTCCCAGCCAAACAAAGGACGGGCATATGAGTTGAACATTTGCCTGAGGTAGATATACTCCTTGGAGTGAACAATCACGGGAGAAAGAGGGGCTGTTAATGCGCAGGGAGACAGCTCAGGGGGCAGGAGTGCATGGAGGAATGGACACAGGAAAGAGGTAACTATCAGGGGGGTGAGGTGGGAGGGAAGCTGTTGCTTGGGGGAAATTGTAGTCAATGTTATGAGACAGAGTGTGTGTGAGCTGCTGTGTGGAAGGTGAATTTGCTCTGTAAATTTCCACCCAAATCACAATCAAACAAAAAATAAATAAATAATAGATTTGATGCATTGAACACCAATGACCAAAAACCAGAGGAAATGTGGGAGGATATCAAGAACATCAGCCATGAAGAAAGCAAGAGATCATTAAAAAAAGACAGGGAAGGAAGAAAAGACCAAAATAGATGTCAGAAGAGACTCTGAAACTTGCCCTTGAGCAGAGAGTAGCTAAAGCAAATGGAAGAAATGACAAGATAAAAGAGCTAAACAGAAGATTTCAAAGATCAGCTCAAGAAGACAAAGCCAATTATAATAACGAAATGTTCAAAGACCTGGAGTTAGAAAACCAAAAGGGAAGAATACACTGGGCATTTCTTAAGCTGAAAGAACTGAGGAAAACGTTTAAGCCTCGAGTTGCAACACTGAAAGATTCTATGGGCAAAATATTGAATGATGCAGGAAGCATCAGAAGAAGATGGAAGGAATACACAGAGTTATGGTACCAAAATGAATTGGTTGATGTTCATCCATGTCAGGAGGTAGCATATGATCAAGATCCAGTGGTACTGAAGAAAGAAGTCAAAGCTGCACTGAAGGAATTGGCAAAGAACAAAGCTCCAGGAATTGATGGAATACCCACTAAGATGTTCCTACAAATGTATGCCCTGCTGGAGGCACTCACTTGGTCATACCAAGAGATTTGGAAGATAGCTACTGGGCCAACTGACTGAAAGAGATCCATATTTGTACCCATTCCAAAGAAAAGTGATGCCCCAGAATGTGGAAATTGTTGTTGTTGTTGTTATGTGCTGTCGAATTGAACCCAACTCATAGCGACCCCTCCTCGGGTTTCCAAGGCAGTATCACTATGGAAGTAGGTTACCCAACCTTCCATCCGAGGAGTGGCTGGTGGATTTGAACCACCAGTCTTCTGGTTAGCAGTCAAGTGCCTTAGGCACTATGCTACCAGAGCTCCTATGGAAATTATTGAACAATATCATTAATATCACATGCAAGTAAAATCTTACTGAAGATAATTCAAAAATGGTTGCAGCAGTATACTAACAGACAACTTCCAAAAATGCAAGCCGGATTCAAATGCAAGATGGAGCAAGGGATATCATAGCTAATGTCAGATGGATTCTGACTGAAAGCAAAGAATACCAGAAAGATGTTTACTTATGTTTTATTGACTATGCAAAGGCATTTGACTGTGTGGATCATAACAAATTATACATAAAACATTGAAAAGAATGGGAATTCCACAACACTTGATTGTACTCATGAGGAATCTGTACATAGACCAAGAGCCCATCATTCAAACAGAATAAGGGATACTGCATGGTTCAAAATGAAGAAGGCCGTACGTCAAGGTTGTATCCTTTCACCATACTTATTCAATTTATATGCTGAGCATATAATCTGAGAAACTAAATTACATAAAGAAGAATATGGCATCAGGATTGAAGGAAGACTCATTAACAACCTTTGATATACTTATGACACAACTTTGATTGCAGAAAGTGAGGAAAATTTGAAGCACTTACTCATAAAAATTAAAAACTACAGTCTGTAGTATCGACTACACCTCAACATAAAGAAAACAAAAATCCTCACAACTGGTCCAATAAACAGCTTCACGATAAATGAAGAAAAGATTGAAGTTGTCAAAGACTTCATATTACTAGTTCTACAATCAACACCAATGGAAGCACCAAGACATTAGACAACGTATTGCACTGGGCAAATGTGCTGCAAAAGACCTCTTTGAAATGATGAAGAGCAAAGATGTGATGACTCCTTGATGACTAAGGTAAGCCTAACCCAAGCCATGGTATTTTCAATTGCCTCTTATGCATGTGAGAGCTGGACAATGAATAAGGAAGACTGAAGAGTTGATGCTTTTGAGTTGTGGTATTAGAGAAGAATGCTAAGAGTACCATGGTCTGTTAAAAGGGCTAACAAATCTGTCCTGGCAGAAGTACAGCCAGAATGCTCCTTGGAAGTGAGAATGCCCAGACTTCATGTCACCTACTTTGCTCGTGTTGTCAGAAGGAACCATTCCCTGGAGAAGGATGTCATGCTTGGTAAAGTGGAAGGTCAACAAAAAAGGGGAATGGCCTCAACAAGATGGATTGACACACTGGCTGCAATGATGGACTCAGGTATAGCAAGGATCATGAGGCTAGCAGAGGACAGGGCAGTGTTTCATTCTGCTGTTCATAGGGTCGCTATGAGTTGGAGATGACTCAATGGCACCTAACAACAACAAAAAGGCCACAATTCCCAGGACTTGAGAAAACCTACCCCTCTCCTTAAAGAGCTAGAAAGGAAAAAATATAACATACATTGGTAAAGTGAACTTTAACTTGCTGGGGGACAAAAAAATCAGAAAAGTATCAAAATAACATAAATAAGAAACTGGTAGGCCTTTTTCCAAAGATAGAATTTTATACTCCCCTCCAGCAGTGCATGAGAGTTCCAGGTGTTCTACCTCCTCCTCAATACTGGGGATTGTCAGTCTTTCAAATATTAGGCAGTCTGGTAGATGTAAAATAGTATCTTATGATTGTTTTAAGTTGCATTTCCTTGATGGCTAATGATTTTGAACAACTTTGTATATTCTCATCAGCCATTTGTTTATCTTCCCTTGTGAAGCTTCTGTTCTTTTTTTTTTTTTTTTTTTTTCCCATTTCAGAATGGGGTTGTTGGTAAAGTGCTCAGCTGCTAACCAAAATGGTCAGTTGTTCAAATCCACCACCCACTCCACGAAGAAAGATATGGCACTCTGCTTCCATAAAGATTACTGCCCTGGAAACCCAATAGGGCAGTTCTGCTCTGTCATATATTTGAAACCTGACGTTGGTAAAGAATTGAATATACTATGGAATGCCAGAAGAACTAACAAATCTTTCTTGGGAGAAGGCAGCAAGAATGCTCTTAGAAGCAAGGATGACAAGACTTCATCTTACATACTTTGGACATGTTATCAGAAGGGACCCATCCCCAGAGAGAAACACCATGCTTGGTGGGGTCAGTGAAAAAAGGGGAATACCTTCAATAAGATGGACTGACACAGTGGCTGTAACAATGGGCTCAAGCATAGCAATGACTGTGGGGGTGGGGATGGTGCAGGACTGGGTGTGCTTTGTTCTGCTGTATATAGGGTTGCTATGAGTCAGCACCAAACAACAACACAACACAAAACAGACTTGATGGCAATAGGTTTGGTTCTTCACATTATAGAATTGTAATATTTCTTAATATTTTCTGGATTCAAGTCCTTCATTATATATATGCATTACAAATATTTTCTGCCAACCTGTGGCTTTTCATTTTCTTAATGGTGTCTTTCAAAGAGCAGAAGTTTTTAATATTGATAAAATTCAGTATACCCACTCTTCACTTATTGACATGGTTAAGTTCCAAAGACCTGGTCTTTATACAGGAAGTAACATGATGCAAAACTTCAGCAAACATGTTCCTCAGGCTCCAGGAGTCACTTCACAGGTGGCCCTGTGAGTCTTCTCCCTGCCCTGGAGTCACCTTCAGCAGCCTGCTGATTTCAGCCCCATAATTTCTGTACTTCAGGCAAGAGGGTCAGTTTGTGCCATTTCAAACCACAGGCAGAGCTGACTGGGTCAGAATTTACAGCAGGAAGGGACTTGTCCTACCTTGACCCAAGGAGTGTTCTTGTTCTCCACCTAAACACCTGCCCACCTGACACTGCCATCTGCTGGCCCCAGCCCCTCCAAGCGTGCAAATGAAAGATCTCCAGGTCTGTGGCAAAGTGATCAATGTTCATCCTGTCTGCATCCCTCTACCACTTTCCTGCAGACTCCTGGTCCAAACCCTCAGCTCTGCCACCAGCCTGTGGGACCAGCAGGGATCCCAGAAGCCAAAGAGTAAGTATGTAGGTTATTGGCCCAAGGCCCTGACCTTTATTTCTCTTTTAACTTTATTCACATCCAAGACTGGGGTAGGGGTAGAATGGGAGGGAGTCAAAACATACGGGTCCTTACCTGGCTTTAAGGTGATTTAAGCAGACTTTTTTTTTTTTACTATTGTCTTAAATGTGAAATGTCAGGTAATAAGATAGTTGATAACTGAGGAGTAAGTGTATATTTTTTTTCTTTTTTTATGATTAATGTTTTTCTTTCTTTTGTTATGCTTTGGGTGCATATTTACAAAACTATTTTACATTCAACAGTTCATGCACATTTGATTTCATGGCCAAATTACCATCTCTAACCATAAAAAATTCTCCTCTCCTCCCCTCCCTGTAATTACTCCCTCCCCTAAAGCCCTTCTTAACTATGCATTCCTGTCTGTCCAGCTTTCCCTCTATGTGAATGCTGCCCATCTGATGTCTCATGGCTGATTGATCTAAGGGGTGCATCTCCCTAGGGTAGGTGTTCTGCATGTAGGTCTCTCTATTGTTGGACTGAGAGCCAATCCATGGGAGTAAGTCCATTTCTAGGCCCAAAGGGTTACCTGGTGCCATAGTCTCGGTGGTTTCACCAGTCTCTATCCAACCAGTAATTCTGGTCATTTCTGTGTTTTTTAATTTTATGCCACATTTTTCCTCCCACCCTATCCAGGATCTCCAGTTTTGATCCCTTTCTGAGTGGTTGGAGTGGTAGCCAGGCACCATCTAGTTCTTCTGGTCTTGGGTCATGAAGGCTGAGGTCTTCATGGTCCATCTTATCCTTGGACTATTTGTTTCCAGATAACTTTGATTTTCTTCACTCTCCTTTGCTCTAGACAACAGGAGCTAATAATTGCTTCTTAGATGGCCCCTCAAAAGCTTTTAAGACCCTAGTCACTACTCACCAAAATAGGTTGTAGAACAAGATTTTTATGTGCTTTGTTATGCCAATTGAGCATGCTGTCCCCCAAGATCATGGTCCTAAGTCCTCAGGGCCAGTGAGTCTCTCTCTCAAGGGGTTTGCTTGTCTCTGAGAAGTTACTCCAACTCTGTCTTCTGTTGCTTCTTTAATGCATGTGGCTAATTTTGTAGCCAAGTGCATATGTAAGATTATCTTCAGCCAATAATTAATGCTTTTTGTGTTCTGTCTAAAATTTGTTTGCCTATCCTAAGATTTTCCCTAGAATTTCTGAATTTTAGTTTTATATTTAGGTGTGTGATCCACTTCAAGTAATTATTTTTTGGTATGGGTATCTAATTGTTCTAGCGACATTTTTTTAAAAGACTACCTTGTCCCCAGTGACTTACTTTGGCACCTTCGTCAAATACAAACAACTGATCATATATGTGTGGGCCTATTTTCTGGACTCTCTATTATGCTTTACTGGTCTATAAATACAACCTAGCAATTCCACTGCTAGGTTATTTATCTGACAGAAATGAAAGCACATGTCCCAAAAAGCCTTAAATAGGAATGGTCATGACAACTTTATTCATTAACAATCCCAAACTGGAAATAACCTAAATTTCCAACATACATGAATGGATGAACAAATTATATCATATCTATTCAATAGAATACTATACACACTGCCATCAAGTCGGATCCAACTCATAGCAACCCCTCCTTGGGTTTCCAAGGCAATATCACTACAGAAGTAGATTGCCCCATCTTTCTTCCAAGGAGTGGCTGGTGGGTTTGAACCGCCAGCCTTCTGGTTAGCAGTCAAATGCTTTAGGCACTACACCACCAGAGCTCTCTGACAGAATACTAGTCAGCAATAATAATATAAAAAAAGGATGAATTACTGATATAATCAAAAATATGGATTAATCTAAAAAAAATATGCTAAGATAAAGACATTAGACACAAAAGATTACATGCTGTATGAGTCCATTTAGGTGCATTCTAATACAGGCAAAATTTATCAGCTGTGACCAAAAAGTAGATCAGAGGTCTCCTGGAACTGGAGAATTGATTACAAAAGGACAAGAAGAAACTTTTTATTGTGATTTGATTATATTTATACAGGCATATACATTTGTTAAAATTCAAATTTAAAATGGGTGCATTTTGTTACATGTAAATTATTTCTCAATAAATTTTTTTTTTAAAAAAAAAAAAAGCAAGATTCCCTGTTATCAATATGGGCTTTCTGATCTAAAAGTCTACCAAAGGATCTATCTACATTCACAAGTACGAAATATCACATTTATAGATATAAAAATGCTGAGCTAACCCTCATTTCTACTATTTCTAGAATGCTTTCTCAAAGCTTATATTTTAAACTAACACTTAAGATTGGGCTTAGCACAATGGATGGCCTCACCTAGTAGAGATACATTTATTACTAATGTGCTTATTGATCTGCCCTGGTTGTTTATTTTCTAGATTCCCATGAAGTCATTGGTATGACAAACAACTATGATGGTAGGGACACACAAGAAATATTAAACAGAGATATATCCTAGTACATAAAATCTCCTGCTTGTACGTGTATCTTTCCATCTGTGCCACCATGCAAACATCCTCCACAATCTGTCTCCAAAAGAGAATAGCCTGAAATTCTGTTAAGTTCCCCTCCAAAAATAGAAATACAATTTGCATTTTCTGAAGCAAATAGCAACTCTAATAACATTGATGAATCATAATATAACACAACACTGCAGAGTACACTTTGCCAAGCATCCATGTTTGCATCCCAGTTTTTGAAGGTGGTAACATATCTATAACCATTGGTTTATCAAACCATATACCCAAGCTTCCCATGCTAGGACTTGCTTACCTTGAGCAGTATCTTGCATTGCACCAGGGAGCATAGCACATGGTGCCTATTTTCTGGAGCACTTATTTTACATGGAAATTTAGAAAGGAGAAAATATTTTTTATAGTAAAACAGTCACATTATATTAAGGAACAGGAAGCACTGTCCACATAATTTGTTAATTAAAAAAAAAAAAAGGATATTTCCAAGACATTTCCCACCTGCAATAGCTGCTTCATGCTAAATTCCCAAACCTTCAAATCCCCTTAAGGCATATGCTGCCTCTTCTATACTTTTAGGGGAACATCCCTTGCCCAAAGGGAAGCAGAGTATAACCAAAACTGCTAAACTAATAGAGATCAGAAAGCCCATATTCAGGTATGTTCCCTGTCTTCCACCAATTCATTCCAGCCTGATGCCGAGTCAAAGTCAAGCATAAAACCCAACAGCCAGGGCTTCAATTCTGGCTTGATCATGTTTCTATAATATCATCTAAGAAGAGTTGTTTAACTTCCCTGAATCATCATTTCTACATTTATTATAGCTTTTAAAGTACTTTGCAGTTCAGATGGCTGACTAACAGTAAGTGGTCAATAAATGTTGACTGCCTATTGTCATTGTTGTAATTGTCTTATTATTGGTTTTCATCCATCTATGCCATATTGACTGTAATCCATTCAGTAATAAGACTGCTCATTCTCATATACAGAGGGAAGTAATGAGAATTCTGGAACCACATCCAATCTAGATGCACAGCTTTTAGAATATCTTACTCAAAAATGGTATAGTACTCCCTGGAAATCAATCAACATCTGTAAAAACAATAAGGGTTATTTGAGGCTGAGCTTCATAAAGTGACCTGGAGGAAACTCTGGTCCTCACTTTTGCAGTGGAAAAGGGTTTCAGAACTGACCCCTTCCATCTGAACAAATTTAAGACTGATTTATAACTCAGAATGTCCACTTATGTATTCATATACAAAAGGAATATCTATGATCAAAAGCCAGTACCCTTACCAAGGAGGTCCCTACCCATTGAATGGGCCCTCTCAGGAGACCAAAGCACAGATCAGAAATTTGCTTTATGAGTATCAAATGAGAGCCAAAACAATGGCATGTTTTCAAAGGATATTTCTAACATGTTATAGCAATTCTATAATACATTCCAAGGATATTTGTCTGGAAAGAATTTGGATCATCTCCATTAGCTAGGAGATGGAAATTCCCCACTGGAAAATTCTTATTACATGCAACCTGAGCCTCCTTAAACCTCATCAACTTAAGAGTCTTTCCCCACCTCCTGCCCCAACATGACACAAGACCTCCTGCTTCCAGAAGCTTCATCCAGTTATTTTTAGGAATCACTGGAAGTGAAATACGCATTCTCACAAACAATCCTTTCCAGTCTCACTTCCCTTATTGCTGTGTTCTACTCAAGAAACACCTTAAGAGTGCTGATGTCTCTGCCAAGGGTGTAGTCTCCAAGGTTTCAAGGCTACCAACACAGATAAGTGTACCATGATATTGTTGTGTATGGCAGAGAGAGCTAGTGGTCCACCAAAAACATTCATATGTCCCTTCCATAATATAGAGGTGTTGATGGGAAGCAGCTGCTAAGCCAAGGACTTCATTTCTCAGCTCCCCTTGCATGTAAGTGGAACCACATGACTAATAATCACTATCAGAATGTGAAAAAATAATATGTGTCACTTACAAGTTGAATGGATAAGAAGTGGGTAAGTGTCCTTCATGCTATCTTTTTCTCTACTTGCCAGCAGACACATGCTAAAGATGGAAGATCTTCCAATAGCCTGATCCCTGTGACTACAGGGAGCAGAGCCTTTTCTCTAACTCACTGAGATTTTGAGATTATCTCTTACAGAAGTTAGCATTATCTTAACTAAAACACTATTCACTATTGAAATGGAGAAAAGGCCCTTCTGCCCAACACTACTTGGAGCTAGGCTTGAAGAATGGCATTTATTGCTGACAGAGAAATGACTTTAAGGAGGTTTCCAGGTAGAAACAACAGCTGTTCAAGGAGAAATATCAAAGTATCTGGTTTGATTGGAAGGAATCATGCATTAGGATGAGCGGAAAAGATAATAGCTGGAGGAAGGCCTAAAGGCCAGGCAAGAAAGTTGTATCTTTATTTCATTAAGGAGAGTAGGGGATGAAGATATGTTTGTATTCACAGCACCTAAGACTACCCCAAGCACACCAAAAGTTCTCTAAAATTGTGAACAAACTCAATACTGAGGAGCATCCAAAAAGGTCCTCAACTGATCATTATCATCTATGAAGGCATACCCACCTAGCTGCCAACACATTTTATATGCCACTCTTATTTAGGCTACTTCCACAACAAACAAACACAGCAAACTCCTCAAAAGGCCTTTAATTTGACACCATGGGCCAGTCCTTAGCCCCCCAAAAGCTTTCATCATGGATGAAGTTCAGATAATTCCAACCCACCAGGAAGACAGGGTTTCCCTTCTAAAGGAAAAAGGAGCATGCTTCTTCTTAGCACATCTCCAAATTCAGGCACCTTACTCTCTTGAGAGCATTAGACCATGTCGCTCATATGGAAAGAAATTAAACTAGCACAAATAATTGAGGCAGGGGGAAGAAAGAGTAAAAACAGACAAGGAATCTAATCCAAAAAAAAAGAAGAAGAAAAAAATTATTCAATTGAGCCTAATTTTAAGAAATTATTTCTAAGTTCTAATAGCTATAAGTGATGAAACAATTCCTGACAGAAACTGCAATTAACAAAGAAATGATCTGTTCTGCAACAGCAATTTTAGTGACATTTATAACACACAAGAAATCATGAAGCTTAATTATTTGAATTTACTGGGGCTACAGATGCCGTGTTGAAATCTAATTAAATAGATGCACTGAAACTGGCCATCTGAAGAAATGGCAAAGTTGCTGAACCCATGCACTGGGTTTTAAAAGCAGTTCGTGAACAGCCTCCAAATAGGCAGTGAGTAATGATAGATCTTTCTTCCTCAACTGTCATTAAAAAGAGAGAGAGAGAGACATTTCTGTATTGATCTTCAGTCCTTCACAAAAGAATTTACTTCAACTCCTAAAACACATCCTCCTCCAGTCCAATGATCTTCGATAGATAACCAGAATGAATGGAAACTTTCCCACTACTTACCTTACAGATCTTACATCCAAACTATATCAGATCTCAAGGAAGTAGGTACATCTTTAAGTGACTAAGAAAAAGATTTCCTTCCTCAATTTCTTAAGAATTTTAATTGTCAAGTTCTGATAAAATGGTGCAATAGGGAGAAAGACTGCACAGACCCTCTTCAACAAAAGAAAAAAAAAGGGAACCAATTAACACAGATACAGAAAATAATCCTGGACCCCTGATCCTTGAAGGGAAGGATATAGAAGTGGACTAAACTCCAACTAACAGGAGAATTTGCATGAAAACACCAAAAAAGGAAACATATGGAGCTGCAGTCTGGCAGTGATCCTGATGGCACAGACAGCCTGGATATTGCCAAGTGGTGGTAGGACCTTAGAATTGACCTAAAAATCAGCCCTGCCTGCCAGGGACTGCACGGAAGACTGCTCTGGTGGCTGGTGAATAAAAGGGGAAGCAGCAGAGAGGAAGGTGGGCTGAACTGTGGATTTTTACCCATCCAGAGGATGCAGCCATTTTGAACATTTACAAGCGGATTGACCATTTTTGATATTTAAAGTGACAGCATTCTCCCAGATTACAGGGACTTCAGAACAGGCTCCACTTGCCAAGAACCTCAAAGACATTCCAGACATGGACAACGAGAAAGGTGCAAAATTCCCCTTGTTACTCTTATACCCCACACCCTCTTGGTGAACAGAGATGTGGCCATCCCTCACTCCAACCCACCTTCTGAACCAGCAGGAATTCCATACCAGTCTGTGTGCTCAGACAGAGCCTGGGTGTCCTGCCCCGCTCTGCCCTGATTTTTTTTTTTTTTCTTTTTCTGTTTGTTAGTTTGTTTATTTTTGTCTGTTTTCAAAGTACTATTATTATTATTACTTTTGTCCTTTTTACTATTACCCTTTATTCTTCCCCTCCCAGGTCCAAGTTTTCAGCTTTTTTCCTTTACTCTATTCCTGTTACATTTTTTTTTTTCTTTCTCATGCTTAACACTGTTCCTTGTTTTTCCTTTTGTGTTTTGCCCATTTTTTTTTTTTTCATTATTCTCCTTCTCTACCTTTTTTCTCTTATTGCCCTCTCCCCAGATACAGGAGGTTTCTGTTGTTATCTTTTTCCCTTTTTTTTTTTTTTTTTTTGGTTACTGTTGCTGTGTGATTACACAGAGTGTGTTTTGTCCCTTTGCTTATACTTTTTGATGGTTATTCAAATGTTATTTTTGTCTAACTGAGTGGAAGACAGCAACAGTCCCCATATGACGCAACTACACACACACCTCCTGCAGCTTCATTTACTGAGTAAGAACCACCACTTAATTCTCCACCAATGGACCAACAATAAACAACCACCAAGAAGAGCCTGACTCAACCTTGGCTGCTCTTCATAAACAGTTAACAGAGATCTAAATACAACAATGCCATGAGGTCTCGGAGACAAAAGACCATCACAGTCCACACAAAGAAGCAAGATAAAGTGCTAGAAACAAGGGAGCAGAATACAGAACCAGAACACATTCCTGAGAAAGCAGCAGTATTGGAATGCTCTGATAGGGATATCAAAAGAATTATATTTAGGTATCTTCAAAGGATTGAGAGACAGACCAAGGAAAACACAGACAAAACCCTAGAAGAATTCTGGAAGAAAATACAAGAACAAAATGACAAAATAAATGAAAATTTATAAATGATTCTAAACCTACAGATAGAAATCCAGAAGATTAATACTAAATTGTCAGAATTAGATAACACATTGAAAGGGCAAAGGAGTATAATTGATGCAATGGAAGATAGAATTAATGAGATTGGAGACAAATACCTGAATACTTCTTTGGAAAGGGATCAATCAGAAAAAAGATCAAAACAAAATGAAGACAGCCTATGGTTCATGTGGGATACGATCAAAAAGAATAATGTGTCACTGGAACTTCAGAACAGGAAGAAAAATAAAACCACTGAGAAAATTGTCCAAGATTTGTTGGAAGAGAACTTCCCTGATATGATGAAAGATGAAAATATATCCACTCAGGAAGTCCAACAAACCCCAGAAAGGATAGACCCCAAAAGAAAATCACCAAGACACAGCATCATCAAACTCATGAAAACCAAAGACAAAGAAAGAATCCTGAAAGCAGCATGGGAAAAACAAAAAGTTACCTATAAAGGACAACCAGTAAGAATAAGCTCTAATTTCTCAGCAGAAACCATGCAAGCAAGAAGGCAATGGAATGTTATATATAAAACTCTGAAAGAGAAAAATTTTCAACCAAGAATTATACACCCAGCAAAACTGTCCCTCAAATATGATGGTGAAATTAGGAGATTTCTAGATAAGCAGAAACTAAGGGAATTTGTTAAAAA
>NW_006921643.1:1504026-1564648 GCF_000298275.1 Orycteropus afer afer
TTCATCACAGCACTATTTACAATAGCCAAAAGATGGAAACAACCTAGGTGTCCATCAACTGAGGAATGGATAACCAAACTATGGTACATACACATAGTGGAATACTATGCAGCCCTAAAGAATAATGCAGAATCTACAAAACACCGCATAACATGGATGAACTTGGAGGACATTATGGAGTGAAATAAGTCAATCATAGAAGGACAAATATTGTATTAGTTCATTATTGTAAAAGTTAAGGAAAGGTTTATCTATGGAAGGAAATTTTCTTTATTGGTTACCAGGGGTGGGAGGGGAGAGGAGGAAACACTGATAGGTAGAGGTTAAGTATTGATTTGGGTGAAGAGAAGGGCAATGTACCAAATGTGATTGATCAACATGGTGGCACTGAGGAAGAGAAAGACATAGAGACGTACATGGGAGGTGCAAACAACAAAGATAAACCCTTTTGCACATACAGTACTGCGTTGTCAGTGAAGGCAAACATGGGTATAAGGGTGGATAGCTAGGTGGATAGACTGAACTATTAGGCTTATCTATGAAGCGGGAAGTGTACCCAAGACCATGTATAGGATTGGCAATGATCCTATAAGTGAATTTGTTTGATCTGTAAGAATTTCCAGGTGTATATACAGCTGACAAAGGACAAAATTGTAGTCACTTCTTGGTCACAACCAGCTACCCAGAGGGACTGAGTAGTTGAACCGGTAGGCTCAGGACCATAGTCGCAGGGGATATCAAGCTCAATTAGCATAACATACTACACAAAACAATGTTCCACCTCCTACTTAGGTGAGTAGTGACTGGGATCTTAAAAGCTTGCAAGTAGCTATCTAGATGCAATGATGGGTTTCTCTTCATCCAGAGCAAAGAACAATGAAGAAAACCAAAGACTCATAAAAACAATTAGTCTTAGTAACTGGTACACCATGGGATCCACAGCCTATATGACTATGAGACCAGAAGAACTAGATGGTGTCCGGCTATCACTGTCAACCATTCAGAGGGGAATCTATGTAGGAGATCCTGGATAGAGAGGGAGAACAATGTGGAACAAAACTCAAAATCATTTGGGGAACAAAAAAGGGGGAGACCAGGTTTACTGGCCTGATAGAGCCTGGTGGAACCCCTGAACTATGGCCCCTAGCTGCCCTTCAGGTCTGGAATTGAACCCACATCTATGGCTTCCAGCCAAACAAAAGACAGGCATATGAGTTGAACATTTACCTGAAATAGATACACTCCTTGGAGAGATCATTCATGGGAGAAAGAAGGGCTGTTTATGCACAGGGAGACAGCTCAGGGCAGGAATGCATGGATGGATAGACACAGGGAAGAGGTAACTATCAGGAGGAAGTGGGAGGGGAGATGTTGCATTGTGGTAAATTGTAGTCAATGTCATGAGACAAAATGTATGTGAACTGTTGTATGGAAAGTGAATTTGTTCTGTAAATTTTCACCTACTAACAGACTAAAGAGGTTTCATAATTCCTGAAAGATCAATGAATTGCTTATTTACATACCTATCATTCCATTGGACAGGATGCTGATTATTACAGTAACAAATGCTCAAAGAAGAAAATATAGAAAATGCATAAAGTGCAAAGTAGAAAATTAAACTTGTAACAATCTCAACAATCACATATAAGCAGGAATAATATTTTGGTGTCTTTCCTTCCACTGTATTTTTCTAAGCATATATTTTATCAAAATATGAACATGATTTATTTACAATTCCATCTCATTTGATCATTAAACATTACATCAAACACATTTAACATGATTTCCTCAAACAGTCCCCATTTGCTGGATTTATAGCTTGTTTGCAATTTTTAAACTCTCATCAATAAACTGACTGAAATACATAAACCTATGTCTGCATATCTGATTAATTCCTTAGGAAGGATTCAGAGAAAGAAACTCCTGGGACGACATTCATTGACTTTTTAAGACTCCTGGTAGCATAGTGGCTAAGACACTTGCCTGCTAACCAGAGGGCTGGCGGTTCAAACCCACCAGCCACTCCTCGGAAGGAAGGTTGGGCAATCCTACTTCCGTAGTGATACTGCCTCGGAAACCCAAGGAGGGGTCGCTATGAGTCGGGTTTGACTCGACGGCACATAACAACAACAACAAATATTCATAACAAGACCAGCCAAATTGCTTTAAACAAAAGTTATACCAATCTACATTTCTACCCAAGGTGTAAAGGACTGCCCAAATTGAGAATGATCTTTTTTTTTCTTTCCAATAGCATTATTATACTTACAGTGACTTTGTTACTGATTTATTTCTGCACACTATTCCCTTTTGTTTGCTTAACAGATTTTGGATATATTTTGTCTCCTGTTGTTTTCACTTAACATTACATCTATTTCCTTAGGATCTCAAGGGTTCTTTGAAAACATGAGTGTCTTAATGAGCACTATACAGACCATCACATAAGGTGTGCTTCTTTAAGAATGGGGAGAGGTGTTGAAAGACTGAAAACTTTTTCATGTTTACTTACTGTTTGAATTTCTTCTATGAAGCACTGTTTATATCCTTTACAAATGATCCCACCAGGATTTTTTTGTTCTTCTTATTTATGCATATATTAACAAAATTAATTATTTGTTGTATATACTTTCCATTTTTTTATCATTATAATTTTATTTGGAATTTTTTTACTTATAGAAATGTTATGTTGAAAAATCAGTCATTTTTCTCCCCTCTGATAATTTTGTTCCTGTTGACTCCCTAATAGTTACTTATAATATTTCCTAATTTTTGTTTTTCATTACTGCATTGTTTGCATTTAACCTTTTAATGTAATCAAAAATTATTTTGGTAAAATTGTGTGCAAAAAAGGCTCTAGATATATTTTTTAAAGTAGAACTTCTTAAATAATTCATCCTTCCCCTTTGTCACACACTAAACCTTCTTTCCTATTAGGCCATGTTTCTGGACCACTCCATTCCATTCAATAGCATGTTCTTGCACTAATACGATACAGTCTTAATTAGCATAGATAAAGAGTACATTTTATATCTGGAAGTACAAATCCTCTCTGACTATACATCATTTTCAAAATTTTCTTGGCAATTCCAGCTAATTTATTCTATAAGAATTTGAGAATAATTTGACACATCCCAAAAAAGAAGAAAGAAAGAAAACCCCAGCTGAGATGCTGATTGGATGGGGTGAAATGATAGATTATTTTGGAATGAGCTGACATCTTTATCACACTGGGAGAAACTGGCAACTCACATCTCCATTTATTCCAGTCTTTTATGTCAGTCAGTAAATTTTTGTCATTTTCTTCATATGGATTCTGCAACCTTTCTTGTTATGTTATTCTTGTGTGTTTTACATATTGTTGCTCCTAAGTAACCTACTCCAAGTAAGGCAGGTCTGAGACAGTATGCCTAAAGTTCATTATCTCGTTGTAGAAGATCCCCTTGTCTCTCCAAGGCCTGAGAGAATTCAATGATGTCCCTGAATGAATGAATGAATATCTTAGTGCTGGGGCAGAACTGGGTTGGCCAGACCATGCACCAACTCCATGATGGCTCTTTAATACCTATTGCCAGCTTTATACTTTCAAAGAAAAATTTTAAAAGTTATCATCACAATGAAGTTATCTTAAAAATTTCATTTTCTCCTATGATATGATTTTTTTAAAAAATCATTTAAAAATACTCATACAACTACCCCTGGTAAAAGGAGTGTTGGTGGCACAACAGTTATTAGCCTGGGTGCTACCCAAAAGGTTGGAAGTTTAAGCCCATCCAGCCAGTCAGCAGGAAAAACACCTGGTGATCTGCTTTCATAAAGACTGCAGCCTGGAAATCCCTATGTGCAGTTCTACTCTGTCATGTGGGGTTGCTATGAGTCAAAAATCAACTCCAGGACACCCAACAACAGCGACCTTTGGTAAGACTATCCATCTTGGTACACTCTCCTCACCACTCTTATCCTCCATCCCGATCCCAAAGGGTAAGCTCTACCGAGTCAAGATCTTTCTAGAGAATTACAGTTTTGAGCAGAATGACACTGGGCTTTGGAACAGAGTCAAGATGGTGAAATTTCCTCATGAAAATCATCTGAGTTTCCGCAAGGAAGCATAATGGAAATAAGAGTCCATCCGAAAGAATAGTCAAGTAGGGGTTTGAAATATAGGAGAAAATTAACTTTTAAACTTAACTTTAATGAGATGTAATTCATGTAATACACAATTCACCAATTTAAAGTGTACCATTCAATGATTTTTAGTACGTTTGCAGAGTTGTGCAACTATCACCAAAATGCATTTTAGAACATTTTCATCACCAAAAAGAAACCTTATACCATTTATATGCTTTTTTTTTAAGCAAAGAGGAAGAGGTAAGTGGAAAGAGAGAGAGGGGGAAAAAAAAAAAAAAAAACAGGCAGGAGCACCCAGCAGTTGGGAGGCTCCTGCATTAGTCCAGATAGGAGATGAGGAAGGGCTGGTCTAAAGCAGTGGTGGAAAATGGAGAGTAATGCATGGATTCAATGTATATTTCAGATTAATAAAATATATGTTAAAGATAGAATGACAGAACCTGCTGATGAATTTGATGTGAAAGTAAGGGACAGGAATACTCAAGGACAACACATTGACTAACAGAGACAGAAGACTGCAGAGGACAGATGTAGGAAGGTGGAAGAGAACAAGAGTCAAGGAGCCCCTGAATGCTACTCCTGAATTACCCAAAGCAGAAATTACTTCAGTGAACTCAGTACCACCCTAAAATAAACTGTCTGCAGTGAATTTCCCTCTTAAAATGTGTCAACTGGTTTACCAGCACTGTTTGCCTTTGAGAGAAAATTCCATTCCTGTGATTTCCTTTTGAGGTATTTACATGCAAGTTCACATGTGCACACATGCATATGTACATATTCATAAACCATAATGCTGTACCTCATGACCTATGTGAATTCTCACCAATAGATAAAAATGAAGATAAAGAGTTCTTCTCAGCCAAAATGAGTGAGAGGACAGCAGCCGTACCACAGAGAAAGTGGTAAGAGATAGACTAGACAAAAAAATCACTCTCCATTTATAAGGAAAATAGCTATCACTTAGATTTCCCAAGTCAAAGCTAGATGTAAGAAGCCATCATAAAAGTAAGTAAGCAGTACAAATAGTTTTTTTCAGGCACATTGTTTACAACGATACAATAGTCAAGAATATGCATTTTAGAATAGGACACTGGTTTTGCCACCAAATATCTCTGCAGTCATGACAAATTATATGATCTCTCTGAGTTTCAGTTTCCTTGTTTGCAAAATCAAGATAATCATAGAATTTGTTGGGTTACGTGAACAAAGAGAGAGAGGGATAGTGTTATGAGGTGGTGTGAACCACAAAGTCTGGTCTCAACACTGGACAAAGAGCCAGAAGCCTGGTTTCTACTCCAAGTTTTGCACCACCTAGTTGTGTGACAACAGGCAAGTAACTTTCATTCTCTTCCTCATTTATAAAAGTCTCAGCAAATCAGAGTAAACTGCATTGTAAACTAGTAGCAGGTAAAGGTGAGAACCAACTCATTTAGCACTGCAAATCCCAAAAGGTTAAGGAGTTCATGCTGTTAGATTCCTCTGTAGGTTCCTTATGGGGTGAAAAGGCTAAAATAAGGACTGATTGAAATTCTGGTCAAGAAGCAAGCAAGCTCTCAGGTCCCCTCTGCCACTATGCACAGCAGTGCTACTGCACCTTTTCTACCACAGTAATACACTGGAGACTGACTCATAGGACAAAGTAAGTCAGAGAGATTAAAATTTTAATTGAGGTACCCCAGGCATAGGCTGAGGACTGGAGTTCCTCATTTTAAATAGAATTAAGAACACATATACATACTGGATGCTGATACATGCCCTGCTTCCCCACATCTCACCCCATCCCCCAACACACATAGGCTAAGGATTGGGGTTTCTCATTTTAAATAGAGAGAATTAAGGACACATACTGTGATGATTATGTTTGTATGTCAACTTGGCTAGGCCTGGTTGAGTGGCTGGGCAGCTGGATGTAGTATTCCCCATGATGAGACTGGTAATCAACTACATGGTGGAATCTACTGGGAGCAGCTGAGTAGCTGCCTTAGAATATGTGGTCTGCTTCCTGCATATAAGCAGAAGCTTTGAGAATGGTCTCTAGTTTATCGTACGCTTGTACCCTGCATGTAGCCATGTCGTTGCTCAGCAGCCTGCTATGCTCTGCCAACCTGGGGACTTACAGTGGACTTAAGTCAATGGCCTGCTGTGTGGTAACATCAGGACTGTGCCTTTTTACTTGTCAACCTTGGGGTTTCTCAGCCTCAGCAGCCAGCATCTGTCTGAGTGAAGAAATGCCTCTAGTTCCAGTGGACCAGGAGTAGGAGGCAGAGCTGGACCCCAAGGTTGAGGGGCTTTCACCCAGCCCCTAGAGCCTGGCACTTTGAACTTGGACTTAAAGCCTCCAAATTATAAAAATAAACTCCTGTTTGTTATGGCCATCCCATTTGTGGTATATTCCTGTCAGAGCAGCACTAGGTAACCAGGACACATACACACACTAGATGCTGATACATGCCCTGCTTCCCCCCACCTCGCACCATCCCCCAACACAGACCCTCATCCACTTGGTTCTAGTAACACTAGCAGAGCAACCTTCAATTTCCAGGCAGGAGATGATAAGAGCCTTCTCTGGAAAAATCTGCTGATCCCTAAAGTAAAGATCTAAAGCAATCAACACTAAGGATTCTCAATCAAACATCCCAGCCAGATAACCCTACAGTAAGGCTCATAGTTGATAAGCCCCACCCACATACCAAAGTTTCCAAACAGCTTTATAGTCCCTCTTACAAGTGAGCCAACAACTGAACATTAACAGATTAACAGACATTAGAGGAAAGCTTTCAACATGAGAGACAGAGACCAAACCAGAAGGTTGGGCAATCTACTTCCGTAGTGATACTGCCTCGGAAACCCAAGGAGGGGTTGCTATGAGTCGAGTCCGACTCAAAGGCACATAACAACAACAACAACAATAGAAAGAGAGACAGAGAAGAAAAAAATACTTTACATGGAGGAAAAACATCTTAAATATAATTAACATTAATGTCCTCAGAGAGCTAAGTAAAGATATTATAACCATGAAAAATAATAGGATAGTATAACAAAAGAACATTCAGAAAACAAACAAACAAAAAGAGGTTTGGAAAGTTAAATTTATGTGTGTTTTTGTGTATGTGTACTTGTGTGTATATATACATATATACAGCCAATTCTCATTATCTATGGTAATTTTGTTCTATTAAGTCACCATTAACACTGAATTAGCGAACACCAAATCAGCCTTCTTTGACTTCAGCTGGGAACATGTGCATAGGGAAATTCAATTTTTTTTTTTTTTTTCATTCTGCCAATGCCCACAGATATTCATTCGGGGATTGCAAATAAATTTTACTAAGTTGGCAAATTTACAAATACAGAATTCACAGATAATGAGAATCAACTGAGTATATTTTTTCCCACAGAAATGGGAAACTCAATAGATAGTTGGAAGATGAATTTGAGAAAATCTTCTAAAAAATGGAGCCAAAAAATAGATACAGAAAATAGGACATAAAAAGATAACAAAGTCAGACGACAAATTTGAATAATAAGCATTCTACAAATTGAGAAGAAAATGTAAATGATTTGAAACAATTGAAGAAAAAAGTTTTAAAATATCCTCTGAGCAAAAAGACATGAATTTCCAGACTTAAAGGGCTTCCCATGTACCAAGAAAACTAGATAAAAACAACTACAAATCAAGGCACAAGAGTATGAAATTTTAGAACACTGTGGGGAAAAATAAAGTCCTATATAGTGAGGGAAAAAAAAGAGTAACATAGAAAGTAGCAAGAATTAGAGTGACTTTGAATTCTCAAGAGCAACCCTGGACTCTAGAAGACAATGGTGGAATGTCTTTAAAATTCTGCAGGAAAATTATTTTCAACCTAGAATTGTGTGTCCAGTCAAGCAAATATTGGAAGATGGGCTCCAACAAGGGGAGAGGGTAAATGAAACAGAGGCAAAAACATGTTATGTAAGAAATATGAAATCCAAAGCAGGAGATCCCCTAGTGATGGTGACAGGAGATGTCAGGATAACAGGTGTGCACCAGGCCTAAAGGGAAACCAAGTGGCAAAGGGGTCCATGAGAAATTTGTTCATGAAAATAGAGCCGATATAAATCTAAATGTATTTGAATATCTTCAGATGAGATTATCAACTAACAAAAGGTTAGGGGTTCAGATAAGCAAAGCACTACTAAAGAGGAGAACAAATTAGAAGCCTTCATACTCCTGACCTCAAAACCTACTATACAGCTATGCTAGTCAAAACAGCCTGGTATTGATACAAAGACAGACACATTGACCAATGAAACATAATTAAGAACCCAGAAGTAAATCCATCCACCTATGGACAGCTGATCTTTGACAAAGGGGGAAGAGATAGCTTCTCTAACAAATGGTGCTGGCAAAACTGGATATTCATTTGCAGAAAAATAAAACAGGATCCATATCTCTCACCATATACAAAACTAACTTCAGATGGATCAAAGATATAAATGTAAAATCTAAAACCATAAAGATCACTAAAGAAAAAACAGGGGCAAACTTGGAGGCCCTAATACATGGCAGAAATACACTATAAAACATAACTAAAAATGCACAAACAGTAGAAGATAAACTGGACAACTGTGACCTACATATTAAACATTTATGCACATCAAAAGAGTAAAAAGAGAACCTACAGACTGGGAAACAATTTTTGGCAACACCATATCAAACAAAGGACTAACCTCTAAAATTTATAGAGAACTTCAACACCTGAACAACAAAAAGACAATCAATCCAATTAAAAAATGGGCAGAGGACACAAACAGACACTTCCCCAAAGAAGACATTCAGGCAGCCAACAGGTATATGAAGAAATGCTCACCATCATTAGCTATTACCAAAAAACCACTGCCATCAAGTCAATTCCAACTCATAGCGATGCCATGGGACAGAGTTGAACTGCCCCATAGGGTTTCCAAGGCTGTAAATCTTTATGGAAACCACTGCTTTGTCTTTCTCCCATGGAGTAACTAGTGGGCTTGCAACAGAGACCTTTTAGTTAGCAGCCAAATGCTTTAACCACTGCACCATTTGTTGTTGTTGTTATGTGCCGTCGAGTCGGCCCCGACTCATAGCCACCCCTCCTTGGGTTTCCGAGGCAGTATCACTACAGAAGTAGATTGCCCCATCTTTCTTCTGAGGAGTGGCTGGTGGGTTTGAACCGCCAGCCTTCTGGTTAGCAGTCAAGTGCCTTAGGCACTAATGAGATATCATCTAACCCCAGCGTTAATACCAAAGTTCGAACAAACAGAAAACAAACAATGGCAAGGATATAGAGAGACTAGAACCCTCATACACTGCTGGAGGGACTGTAAAATGATACAACCACTATGGAAAAGAGTGTGGCACTTCCTTAAAAGGCTGGAAATAGGTATATATACTACTAGGTATATGTCCTAGAGAAATAAGACCCATAACACAAACATATATGTATGCCCATGTTCATCATAGCATCACTCAAAATAGCAAAATGATGGAAACAAAGTAAGTGCCCCTCAATGGATGAATAAACAAACTATGGTATATACACACATGAAGTACTATACAATATTAAAGAATAACAATAATTGGAAAATTGATTTGCTCTAAATTTTCACTCAAATTACAATAAAAAGTTAAAAAAAAAAAAGTGCAAACAACCCAAATGTTCATCGACTGATGAATGACAAATAAAATGTGTATCTTCATAAAAATAAAAAATAACGATGAATCTGAAAAACACCTTATAACATGGATGAACCTGGAGGACATTATGCATAGTGAAATTAGTCAATTATAAAAGGAAAATATTGTATGAGACCATTACTATAAAAAGTCAAGAAAATGTTTACTCACAGAAAGAAACAGTCTTTGAAGTTTACCGCAAGAGAGGGAAAACACTAATTAAAGGGTAGACATATATTAACTTGGGTGAAGGGAAATGCAATATATAATAAAGGAGAGGTCAGCACAAAATGATTAAGGCAAAGGAAGACACTAGAAGGAGTACAAGAGTTAAAGACACCAAAGGCAAATATTATTACATACAAAATCCTGCAATAACAAATAACAATAATCTACAAGTGTATATATTGACAGACACGCAAGCTGAACAGGAGTGGAAGGCAAATGGATCTATACCCATGAATATATACAGATTTGACAAAGGATATTTCTACACACATACTTATTTGTGCTGAAAATATATCTACAGATACAGTAAAACATAAAAGGGAAGAGTACTGTTACACTGTGGGGATTATAATCAACGTCATGAAACAAAACATGTATGAACTGTGGAATGGAAAACCAATTTATTCTGCAGACTTTTACCACGACAAAATAAGAAGTTGGGTTTTTTTTTTGTTTTTTTATTTTAAGGAAAAAAAAAAAAAGACCAGTCTTACTGGTGCAATACATACTAGTGGAACTCCCTTAGACTATGGTCCTTAGATACCCATCAGGCCTAGAACTGAACTCAGCCCTGTGGCTCAACTTTCAGCCAAACAATAGACCAGCCTATAACGTGAATAATAACATCAGAGAGGCATACATTCCTGAGACCAACCAACTATAGGAGATCAAAAGGGCAGCATTTGCCCAGGGATAAAACTCAGAAGGCAGGAAGGGATAGGAAAGAAGGACCCAGGGAAAGGGTAAACATGGAGGGAGCAGAAAGATTGCTATTGTATTGTGAGGATTGCAATCAATGCCAGGAATCAAAACGTGTATGGATTGTTGATTGGAAAACCAATTTACTATGTAAACTTTCACCCAAACCAGAATAAAAAAGGGAGCTCTGGTGGCATAGTGCCTAAGGCACTTGACTGCTAACCAGAAGGCTGGAGGTTCAAATCCACCAGCCACTCCTCAGAAGGAAGGCTGGGCAATCTACTTCCGTAGTAATACTGCCTCAGAAACCCAAGGAGGGGTCACTATGAGAATAAATAGAGTATCTACTCCCTACCCCAGCCCCTACCACCATCCAAAGAAGAGTATCTACTCTACACACACACACACACACACACACACTGCCCAAAGAAAGTTTGAGGATTGAATTAGTGATAAATATGTAGAAAAATCAACCAAATAAAAGGACAATGTAATCATTAGTAGCAGGGAAAATAATAAGTTGTGGAAGAAAGAAAAGTAAGTATCGTTTGCTATACACTCAGTGGCAGTCCCTCAGTTGTACAATGGTTAACGTGCATGGCTGCTAACCAAAAGGATAAAGGTGCAAGTTTACCCAGTTGTACCTCAAAAGAAAGGTCTGGTTATCTACTTCCAAAAAATTAACGATTAAAAACCCTATGGAGCACAGGTATACTTTGAGGAGTAAGTGTTATTCACAGTGCAACTAAGTTGGTAACTTAGCCATGCCCTAGAACATTATTCCCAGAGCAGAGTGCATCCTGGCTGTTTAGCAGTTCACTGCACAAACAAACAAATAAAGCTTACAGAGTGAGTTGAAACTGCTGACATGAAGTAAGAAGAAAAGAAAGAAGGAAGGGGGTGGTGGGAATTGAGGGAAGGAAAGAAACACAGAAGGAAAGTTTGATGGCCCAAGAATATGATTATAGAACAGAACAATGTACACCTATCTTTGGAGAAATGTTCACCAAAGAGAAAAAACAAAATCAACAGGAATGATTACACAACTCTGACCCTCATCATTGGATTCTTCTGTTTATATCAGGGGTTATCCTGACCACCTGCTGGTCAAAGTCTTTCTTAAATGCCCTCTTGCAAACTTCCTGAGTATCATCTAGTGGGCATAACTGCACCTTTCCTTATAAGCAATCATGTTGCAGAACTCCAAATTCAATTTTTAATCTAAACCTTATAATGGTGAAGTGTTGCTATAAATGGAAATGGTATGGTGCTTTGGTTTCCTGAAAGTTTCATTTTATTTTTTATACCTAAATCTGATTTAAGCTTTCATTCTTATAATCTATCAGATTTCTTTTTCTCCCAAAGCTTATTACCCCAAAACCAAATTCCAGAAAAATAACATAAACCTGTCTAATATGGGAAAAGAAAGATAAATGTCTTATAAAAATAATATCTATTGACCCAGATCCTGCTGAGTGAGCAAGCAAATCCTTGGGTGCAAATGAGGCACTTATTACTGCCACTCAAGTCTCAGGAGGCTTCATTTATTACATCACCGTTAGAGGGCACTAATAGTTGTTTAAATAACCTGAAGAGCAAGGGAGTTTTCTAACATGACAACTGAGCCTCGTTGACACGTCTGAAACTGGTTGAGCATTTGTCACAACTATTCCTGTGACTCTGGATGGATATAAGTGAAGCAATATCAAAGATTCAATGCCAGCATGTCTGAGAAGGAATCAACCCAATGTCCACTGGAAAACTGATAAGATTTCTCCAATCTTTTTATAATCTCCTTTTCTAATTTTCTTGGGCAACAGGACCCGAAGTATCTGCTACTGAGATAGCTGAAGTGGAAGCATACAAAAACTGCTAGGATACAAGGCAGAGGGCTGCCTCAGCTTTCACCCTTTGAATTCCCTCAATACATAACCAAGAAAATCACCTCCTTTCTCCAGCCTTGTTTTCTCAGTTGCAAGATAAAAGAATTGAATCAAGGTTTCTTCCAGCTCCCAAGTCTATGATTCCAACTTCCATCAAATCATACTACTTAGTAAGCTCAATCAAATCAGTAGTGTTAGCCACCTGCCAGGCTTTAACCACTGCTCACCACAGGCTAGTGAGCAAACATGTATTTGCAGAATCACCCACAGTACAGGAAGGGAATGGAAAAGTGACTAATGGTACAGCTCTGTAAACGTTTCTGAGGCTGTGACCTCAGGTTCCAGTCAAATAGGGCTGGCAGCTGTGCCTTATGCGTTATGGAGAGCAACACCAATCCACTATGCAAAGCCCATTGATTCCTCGATAATTCATTAGCGAAACAGCACAAAACTACTTGTTGACAAAAGAAAATCCATAATCAGAAGCCCTAAGACAAAGAGACTGTTTCCATCCAAGTATAGGACATTGGCTTTTAACAGGAACTTCACTCCAGGTCCCTGGGGATGAGCAGTTACCTAGTCACAACTAAACAGGTACAGAGCAGCTCCCAGCAGAGCCAGAAAACATGCTCTCTGCAAGGATGAAGGGCTCCCAGATCTACCACTAAAAGCCACAGGTTATTCGACGACAACACAATTTTCTGAGTTTCAGAAACAGCCTCCTTTTACCTCCAAAGAAGCTAAAGAAGAAAGCCATCTCAGTGATAGGTGAGGAATGTTCACTTGTTCATATTCCTGCAGAACTCGGTCCACTACTCCTGAGGCTTCAGCTAATCCCCAGGCCTCAGCTACTCCAGCTGTAGACTGAGACCTCTGCATAGTTGCCTTAACTCTTCTGGGCCATTCAGCCAATTAATTCTTAAAGAGCCTTGCTAGTCCATTGTGGCCTTCAAGGACAATCATTGTTTAGTGTGAAAAAAGAAGAAGATCAGGCCAAGGACACTCTTACTTTGATGAGATTCTAGCCCTCAGGAAAAAAAAAAGGGGGGGGGGGGGGTTGCTGTTGAGCACAACTGAGCAAAGTCAGAAAGAGTTGGGAGTTGGGTTCAAATCCCCAATTTGCCATTTGCTATCCATGGGATATTGGGCAAGTTGTTAACTTCCCTCTGTATAGTTTATCCATTAGTAAAACAAACACTACTATCTAGCTCACAGTGTTGTACCAAGAATTAAATAAGATAATGCATATGTAACACTCAAGTACATTTCCTTGCACACCATAGGTGCTCAATAAATGTTAGATACAGGTGTACACCCACATTCATACAAACTAAGGAACCCGCAAACTCTTCTGCAATACAGCAAGACAGTTCCAACCCCAGTACCTTAGATAAAAGCTGATCCATCCTGTGCACTCAAGGAAGAAAATATAGAGAGGCACTTGCCAACAAAAAAAAAATTAAAAAACAGAACTAATTATAGTAGGTCCTCTTTGTCTTGTGCCCAACAGAAAATGAGTTTGTTGCTAGGCTCCTTTTCTGGCTACAATTTGTGGTGCAATTAATTCACTGGCATTGTTTCCCGCGTTCCATTTTATACAGCCTCCTTGTCCAATCTCTCTTATGTGGCCTGCTCAGTGGGGCCAGCAGAGAGTTTGAGCCACCCACTCAGACTTGCACCAGCAATGGCCAGGTTCCTTGAATTTGAAACCTGCCCAAGTTGCTGACGTCTACCTGAGGCAGAAGGGTTTTCTGGAATCTGGTACCCCCATCTTTGCTGCAACCAACACTCCCATGGGATGAGAAAGAGCACAGGCCTTGAAAAGAGACACATCTACCATTCGGGCTAGAAAGATAACCTTGGACATGTTACTTAAACTCTGAGCCCATAAATAATGGCTCACGCCACCCACTTATAAGGGTGTTGTGGGTTTAAAGAGTTACGTACATAAAGCTCCCAGAATAGATGACCTAAAGCATCACAGACCTTCAATTTGTGATAACTGATGATATGCTGGCCACTCTGTTAGTTTTCCTCCCATCTTTCCTGCTAGTCCTTCTCAGTGCCATTTCTGGGTTCCTCTTTTCTTGCTTTCCCCTTAAATAGTGGCACTCCCAAGTCTTCATCTTTGACTTTTTCTTATTACTCAACACCCTCTCCCTGGATAATCTCCTCCACACTGATGATTTCAGCTATCACCCACAGCCTAATGATGCCCAGATGGCTATCTCAAGCCCAGTCTTCTCTTCTGGACCCCAAACTACTATTTCCAGTTCCAAATTTAACTTCATCTAGCTGCCCCATGACTCCTAAACCATATGTCTTAAAGAAACCACAATAGTAACTACACCACAATTATTCTTATTCAGGTATCCGTGGGTAAGGGAAGGACAGCCCACACAGGACTTCAAAATTGGTGAAGGACTATATTTTCTCACTGCCAACAGATTGAGCACAGTTACTTCAAGCTACAGACATGCTATGTTCTAAAACAAATGGTGTTTGGATCACTGGCACTAAATGCAATTTCAAAAATTCCAAGAGGACACATCAAAGAATGGAAGGAGCCACAATACAAGTGTGGGCCTGGACCTAGCACTGGCTCTACTATTAAATACTTCCCAACTCAGGGGCCTAAGTTCCTCCTCAGTAAAATGACAAGGTTGAAACAAAAGCTCTCAGAGATCCCTTCCAGCACTAAAATGCTATGTTCTCCATTAAATTATGTATACACAGGCTCTACAATATTTCTTTGGACTTAAATATCACACCAAAAGCAGTGCCGGGAATTTATTAGCAGTAAAAATTCAAATGATGCAGAAAAAGTGGTTACATTTTATCTTTCAGGGGAAATGAAAAGTACCCAAAGACTTTTTTCCCTGCTATACCTTGTATGAATTTGTTAACAGCAGAGTCATCGCAATTAAACCAAACCCAATGATGCAACAAATCAATGCAGCTGCAGAAAATGGCACAACGATTGGGTCTCTGGAGAGCAGCTGGGTCAGGAAGAAAGCTGTCCTTGATGCTATTCAAATACAGAGAGTGGAAACACACCACTGCAGGATCCGGAGGGGAAGGCAGTATTCTTTTTGGTCTCTGCAGGACCCCACAGGTGAGAGATCCCAAAATAAATCTTACCTGGATTTTGAGAAATTCACAGAGGAAGAAATATGTGAGGTGCGCAGTATGAGAAAACTGGGGATGTGCCAACACCAGAGGTAAGATAAAAGACAGCTACAAGCCAACATGGCTTAGGGAATAAAAATGATGATGATTTTTATATGCTTTATTTTATTTTACTGTATATATATATATATATATATATATATATATATATATATATATATATAAAACATTTGCTAATTCAGTGTTTTTCACAGGTACAATTCAGTGATACCAACTATATTAATTATGCAATGCCACCAAGGATGATGACTTTATTAAGTACATTCTCACAAATAGAAATGCAAGCTAAACAGGTGTTGGAAGGCAAATAGGACTACACCCATGAATATAAATAGGTTTGACAGAGAATGTTTCTATACACATATTTACATGTGTTGCAAATGAGGAGCTCTGATGACATAGTGGTTAAAGCATCTGGCTGCTAACCAAAAGGTTAGTGATTTAAACCCACTAGCCACTCTGCAGGAGAAATATGAGACAGTATTCTTCCATAAAGATTTACAGCCTTGGAAATCCTATAGGGCAGTTCTACTCTGTCCTAAAAGGCCACTAGGAGTTGGAATCAACTCGATGGCCGTGGGTTTGGTCTGGTTTGGGGGCCGCAAATATATCCATGAATATAGTAGAGCATAGTGCCTAAGGCATTTGACTGCTAACCAGAAAGTTAGCAGTTCAAACCCGCAGAAGGAAGATGGGGAAATCTACTTCCATAGTGATACTGCCTTGGAAACCCAAGAAGGAGTTGCTATGATTGAAATCGACTTGAGGGCAGTGAGTTTGGTTTTACAGGGGGCAAGGTTATGAGAACTTCTTAGTCATAACCATACAGCTTGAAGGAATAAGTTTCTGGATCTGGGGGCTCAGAACCACAGTCTCAGGGGACATCAAGATCAACTGGTATAACATAGTCCACAAAGACAATGTTCTACATCCTACTTTGGTGAGTAGCGACTGCAGTCTTAAAAGCTTGTAAGGAGCCATCTAAGGTGCAACTATTGTTCTCTTCAAGTCTGGAGCAAAGAAGAGTTAAGAAAATAAAGATGCATGGAAACAATTAGTTCAAAAGACTAATGGACCATGCAAACTCCAGCCTCCACAATCCTGAGATCAAAAGAACTAGGTGGTACCCAGCTACCATTGATGACTGCTCTGAAAGGGATCACAATAGGAGGTCTGGGAAATGGTGGGAGAGAAGTGTGGAACAAAACTCAAAATCATAAAAAAGACTTACTGGTCTGATAGAGACTTGTGGAACTCCAGAGACTACAGCCCTTAAACACGGTTCAAGCCTGGAACTGAACTCACCTCTGTGGCTCAACTTTCAGCCCAACAATAGGCCTATAAAGAGAACAATAACACCAGGGCAGGTACACACTCCTTAGAGCAATCAACCACATGAAATAAAAAAGGCACCAATGCCCAAGGATAAAGCTAAAAGGCAGGAAAGATAGGAAAGGATGAGTGAAAACAGGAAACATAGGGAGGAAATGGGAAGAGTGCTGTTAAATTGTGGGGATTGTAATCAATGTCACAAAACAAATTTATATGAATAGTTGAGTGGAAAACAAATTAGCTCTACAAACTTTTCTCCAAATTACAAAATAAGTTTTTTGAAAAAAAATGTATAATTTGAGCAAAAAGTTCAATCTAATATTTCTTTTTACTGCTTCCTAATATGAATTATCATTCCTTCTTGCCTAAGGTGGAGAAGAGAAGGGTAAGAGCTGAAAAAGCCCTTCATCAGCAAGGGAGAACATCAACACTGAATGGATCTCACACATACTATATAAAATACCACAAAGGTGATACCATGACCCAGCAGCAGGGTTTGTTTGTTTTGTACAAGAACACTCCTTTAAACATAAAAAAAAAAAAAAAAAACTTAATTAAAAAAAGTGAACAGTGATTAAAAAGCTACTAGTAATTCAAAGGTGTTTTAAAATAAATTGGCATTTTATTATGCTCAATAGTATCTACAAATATGTACATAAATAACACAAGCAAAGCTTGACAGGTATATGGATTTACAGACTTGAAATCACTCCACAGATGATACCTACTACCATCACCATAGTCATAGCCACCACCACCCAGAGATCTAAGGTTCCAGAGGTGGGGAATGCCTCCCTAAACCATCCCTATTCACCTACTCAGGCATCCATGAATCTAACATCCATACATATAAGAGAAATGAAAAGCATTCAATCTATGCCAGCAAAAAATTCCTAAATTAATCCACTTCTATAAGGCCAGCCAGAAACATTAACAATGCCCAGGTATATGGTATTAGTCTGGCTGTGCTCAAAAGCCCAGGGTCCTCATGTCTGGTATAAAAGTTTCCTAAGGCAGAGGTAACACGTTGCCATAAACTGGTGGCTTAAAAAAAAAAACAGAAACATGCTGTCTCTTAGTTCTGGAAGTTAGAAGTCTGAAATCAACGTGTCACCAGGGTCACACTCTGTGAATGCCTTAGAATATCCTTCCTTGCCTCTTCCTAGCTTCTGGTAGTTCCTGGCAATCCTCATCATTCCTTGGCTTCCAGATACATCACTTCAATCTCTGCCATCACCCTCACATGGTCAGCTTTCCCTTGTGTCTTTGTCTCTGTGTCTTGTCTCTTTTTATAAGGATATCAATCATATTGGATTAGGGTCCATCCTACTCATACATGAATATGATCTCATGTTAACTGATTATATCTGCAAAGACTCTGTTGCTGTTAGGTGCCCTTGATTCATAGCCAACTCATAGTGACCCTACACACAGGAGAATGAAATACTCCCAGTCCTGGGCCAGCCTCATGATCCTTGCTATACCTGAGCCCATCGCTGCAGCCACTGTGTCAACACATTTCATTTAGGGCCTTCCCCTTCTTCGTTGACCCTCCACTTTGCCAAGCATGATATCCTTCTCTAGGGAATGGAACCTTCTGACAACATGACCAAAGTAGGTGACACAAAGTCTGGCCATTCTCACTTCCAAGGAGAATTCCAGCTGGAATTCTTCCAGGACAGATTTGTTAGTCTTTTTAGCAGACCATGGTACTCTTAGCATTCTTTCCCAACACCACAACCCAAAAGTATCAACTCTTCTTTGGACTTCCTTATTCATTGGCCAACTCTCACATGCATAAGAGGCGACTGAAAATACCATGGCTTGGGTTCGTGGCACACCTTAGTTTTCAAGGAGACATCTCTGCTCTTCATCACTTGAAAGAAATCTTTTTTAGAAGATTTGCCCAAATGCAATACATTGTCTGATGTCTTGACTGCTGCTCCCATCGGCACTGATTGTAGAACTAAGCAATGTGAAGTCCATGACAATTTCAATCTTTTCTTCATTTGTTGTGATGCTGCTTATAGGTCTAGTTGTGAGGAATTTTGTTTTCTTTATATTGAGATATAATCCATACTGCAGACTGTAGTCTTTAATCTTCATTAAAGTAAGTGCTTCAAGTCATCCTCACTTTCAGAAAGCAAGGTTGTGTCATCTGTGTATCACAGGTTGTTAATGAGTCTTCCTCTAATCCTGATATGCCATGTTCTTCATACTATGCAGCTTCTCGGATTATTTGCTCAGCATACAAGTTGAGTAAGTATAGTGAAAGGATACAACCTTGAGGTTCTTAATTTTGAACCATGCAGTATCCCCTTGTTCTGTTTGAATGACAGCCTCCTGGTCTATGTACAGGTTCCTCCTCAGTACAATCAAGTGTTCTGGAATTCCCATTCTTCTCAATGTTATCCATAATTTGTTATGATCCACACAATCGAATGCCTTTGCATAGTCAATAAAACATAAATAAACATCTGTTTGGTATTCTTTGGTTTCAGCTAAAATCCATCTGACATCAGCAATGATATCCTTCATTCTACATCCTTTTCTGAATCCAACTTATATTTCTGGAAGCTCTCTGTCAATATACTGCTGCAACCATTTTTGAATTCTCTTCAGTAAGATTTTACTTATGTGCTATATTAATGATATTGTTCGATAATTTCCACGTTCTGTTGGATCACCTGTCTTTGGAATGGGTACAAATATGGATCTCTTTTAGTCAGTTGCCAAGGTAGCTGTCTTCCAAATCTCTTGGCATAGCCAAGTGAGTGCCTCCAGCAGGGCATCTGTTTGTTGAAACTTCTCAATGGGTATTCTGTCAATTCATGGACCCTTGTTCTTTGCCAATTCCTTCAGTGCAGCTTCAACTTCTTCCTGCAATACCATTGGTTCTTGATCATACGCCACCTCCTGAATGGATGAACATCAACCAATTATTTTTAGTATAGTGACCTTATATATTCCTTCCATCTTCTTTTGATGTTTCCTGCATCATTCAATATTTTGCCCACAGAATCTTTCAATATTGTAATTTGAGGCTTACATTTTTTCTTCAATTCTTTCAGCTTAAGAAATGTTGAGAGTGTGCTTCCCTTTTGGTTTTCTAACTCCAGTTCTTTGGACATTTCATTATAGTAATTGGCTTTGTCTTCTTGAGCTGTTCTTTGAAATTTTCTGTTCAGCTCTTTTATCTTGTCATTTCTTCCATTTGCTTTAGCTACTCTCTGCTCAAGGGCAAGTTTCAGAGTCTCTTCTGACATCCATTTTGGTCTTTTCTTCCTTTCTTGTCTTTTTAATGACCTCTTGTTTTCCGCATGGATGATGTTTTTGATGTCATCTCACAATTCCTCTGGTTTTCAGTCACTGGTGTTCAATGCATCAGCTCTATTCTTTTAGTCTCTAAATTCAGGAGGGATATATCCAAGGTCATATTTTGGCTCTCATGGACTTGTTTAATTGCCTTTAATTGAACATGCATATGAGCAGTTGCTAGTCTGTTCCACAATCAGTTCCTGGCCTTGTTTTGGCCGAAGATATTGAACTTCTCCATTGCTTCTTGCCACAGATGTAATTGATCTGATTCCTGTGTATTCAATCTGATGAAGTACATGTGTATAGCCATCACTTATGTTGTTGAAAAAAGGTATTTGCAATGAATAAGTCATTGGTCTTGCAAAATTCTATCATGTGATCCCCAGCATTATTTCCAAATAAAATCACATTTTCAGATCCTGAGAGTTAGGACAACAACATATCTCTTTGGGGAACACAATCCAACCCATAATATCTTGTTTTCCATAATATTCACATGCAATCTCTAATATCATGTAGGCATTAAGCACTGTTGTGAAAAAAATAAATACAAGGTCATGTGTCTCAATAACAACCACACCTGAACTCATGTTAGTGATACTGAGAGTCACTCACTCAACGAGCAGGTGTAGTGGCCATCCCCTTTCTTCCAAACATCATCAGATTAGAACACTGGAAGTTTCTTCAGGTTCCCTTAGGGACAAGAAGGATTGAATGGAAGAGTTCCACTGTGAAGTGCAATCTCAAACATCCCCAGACATCTACAGTTACCACCTGTACCTCCTGTGTTCCCAGTCAGATGAATTGGGACTCAACAGAACTCTTTCCTTTAGCATAGCCTCCATTTGTAGTTCAAATATAAGTTAATGTGTGCAGGAAAAGGAATCACACATCTTTTAAAATTTTACTACTAATATTTCCTTGAACTTTAAGTTTTCACACAGCAGTATATTTAAGGACATATTTTTCCTATCAATCAATTTGCACTATTAATTTAGAATTATTTCAATGATGGATTTCAAATTCCAAAATATCAGGTTCTCACTTACTCTGCCATTCACATATTTAGCAGACATTTTGTACAAATACATCCTGTATTTGGCAACTGCTCAATTCTCTTCCCACTCCCACTCTCCCTCCCTCAGCTCAGAAAGGTCTACTACGCAGAAAAGACCTGACCTAGGGGAGGAAGAGGAGTTCTGGTAGCGTTGTGCCTAAGGCACTTGACTGCTAACCAGAAGGCTAGTGGTTCAAACCCACCAGCCACACCTCAGAAGGAAGGTTGGCAATCTACTTCCATAGTGATACCACCTCGGAAACCCAAGGAGGGGTCGCTATGAGTCGGGGCCAACTCCATGGCACATAACAACAACAACAACAGGGGAGGAAGGACTGTTGTTCAGAGAGAATCTGACCTGAGAGCTGTTTTCCACTGGGTTGGCACCTGCGTGCCAAGGGAAGCAAAACCACCTTCCTCATTGAGGGGTCAGTCCCTCTGCTACAACCTTCTAATAATCTCCCTCCACTTAGACTCTGCCTCAAGGCATTGGAAAGCTAAAATGCCAGAAAAGAGAGGCTTGGCTTTGGCCCCCGGAATATTTAAAGGACCAATTACCCTGGTGTTCTTTCCAACCTATTGTTAGTCACAACCCACAAAATGAAAAATTATTTCCTCTCAACTGACTCAAGGCCCAAAAACTTCTGCCAAGTGAGACAAGGAGAGAACCAGTTTCCTCCAGTAGACCACAGGGACTACTGGGTGGAAAGGGGCAGATTATCCAATAAGCAAGGTAACCATGAACTCTCCTTGCTTACTGGGTATTCCATCCCCATCAGGAACTGTAAATTTGAAAACAGGCTTTGATTCTGTGGGAAGGTGTTGTGGAGTTGGGAGAAAAACAGATGTCAGCCATACCTAGAAGCTGATGTTGTGAAACAATGTGAAATTATTCATTACAGATTAGTAAATAAGCACAAGTAAACCCATGTTTAGGAGCTCTGGTAGCATAGTGGCTAAAGCACTTGACTGCTAACCAGAAGGCTGGCAGTTCAAACCCACAAGCCACTCCTCGGAAGGAAGGTTGGGCAATCCTACTTCCGTAGTGATACTGCCTCAGAAACCCAAGGAGGGGTCACTATGAGTTGGGGCCGACTCGACAGCACATAACAACAACAACAACAACAAACCCATGTTTACCTTGCTTATTGTATAATCTGAACTTCTCCTTGGCCACTGGGTCAGATACATGTACCATCTGTACTGAGATTTTAACCCCAGAACATTCTTAGCCTCTTTCCTCTTCCCTAGATATGACAAGCAGTTGTCTTCCTCAGAAGGCAGTTTTAACATTAGCTTTGCCACAACTTTTTAAAAACCTTGAGAAGCTCTGATTACCTGTGTCTTCACACCCAGGAAAAGGGGGTAGCCTCAGAAAGAGATGGACTGTTGTCTCTCTAAGCCCCAGTTTTCACCTTTATAAAATGAGATTATTGTTTTGTGCCATTGAGTCACTTCTGACTCATTTGTTGTTGTTGTTGTTATATGCCGTAAAGTCGGACCCAACTCTCCTTGGGTTTCCTAAGCGGTATCACTATGGAAGTAGATTGCCCAACCTTCCTTCCGAGGAGTGGCTGGTGGGTTTGAATCGCCAGCCTTGTGGTTAGCAGTCAAGTGCTTTAGGCACTACACTACCAGAGCTACCCTGTAATGACAGAGTAGAACTGCCCTATAGGGTTTCCTAGGCTGTAATCTTTATGGGAACAGATCATTAGGTCTTTTCACCCATGGATCTGCTGGTGAGTTCAAACTGCCAACCTTTTGATTAACAGCCAAGTGTCTAACCATTGTGCCATCAGTGCTCTTTATTCAGTTACCCATATCGAAAAATTAAAGACGACAGTATTCATAAATACTGTCTAGAGGAGAGTATCTGGCACGAACATGGTAGGTAAGCAAGAAAGGGCAGTATCTTCTTCTCTTAATATAAACATGTCCAGGGGCTCTTCAAGCCATACACTTGGAGGGATGAGACATTGGGGTGGGAGGAGGAGAAAAGGATTGGGGACCTTCTAAAGGCACTTTAGCTTTAAGATGTTTTACTCAAATTTCAACTGATAGAAAGTATAAGAGGATTTTATAGATTTAGCAGACACTGTATAAATACACTTTGCATTTGTTCAGAGAAATTGATCAAATGAGCTCTTCACAAACAACTAGGATTAAATGGGTTCAGGTCTACTCAAATATTGCAATTATCCTTGTCCTTCTCAGCCTTGGTCCTGATTCTGTGAGCTCCTGGGCCATCGCATGCAAGCCGAGTGTGCTTTCACTCAGGCACTCCAAGGTGCAGGCGCAGGAGGCAGGTATTGAGAGGGTGTGGGTGCACCTGTAGATCTGCACATCCAGCTCAATGAGGGCTGGATTCATGGGAAAAAAACCTGGGTAGTCACACAGGGCCCCAAGCTTAGAACAGCCATACTCTTGTTGTCACCCTGTTGCCATCAAATTAAATCAATTCCAACTCCTAGCCACCCTGTAAGACAGAGCAGAACTGCCCCATAGGGTTTCCAAGGTTGCAGTCTTTACAGAAGCAGACTGCCACATCTTTCTCCCACAGAAATGGCTGGTCGGTTTGAATTGCTGAGTTTTCAGTTTATAGACAAACATTTAACCACTGTGTCACCAGAGCATCTTAATTTTGTTTGTTTGAGCAAGAGCCCCTGAGTTTAATTTTGCAGTGGGCCTCACAAATTATGTAGCCAGTTCTGAGCTCCATATTTCACATTCAGCTTTTCTCCTAAACCTGCTTTCCTCTCTGTTCCTGATCATGGGATCCCCATCTTCCCCATTACCCAAGACAGAAATCCCAGATAACTCCATGCTAGCCCTCTATATCAGAGAACTCCCAGACACTGCCAATTCTATTTCCACTATGATTCTTGCATCTATGTCCTCTTCTCCATCCTCACTGTGGCTCTCTAGTTCTGTTTCTCACCTGGACTATTAAAATACCCTCTGAAGTGGGGATTTTATTTCATTTTTAGGCTCTTCTACCACTCATCTATCCTGCTGAACCATGGCAGATCAAAGCATGCGGTTCAAAACCCCTCAAAGTGCCCTACTCTTTCACAATGCAGCAGTTCCAACCCTCTGAAGCCACAGATAGCCCCTACTCCTGCCCCAGTCCAGGAACAAACCCACCCTGCAAGGCCTCTTAAACCTTTCAGGAAAGCTACAGGTCAAGGTTAGGTCCTTTCTCCCTCCCTAATCTACAGATACTACCTCGGAAACCCAAGGAGGGGTCACCATGAGCCAAATCGACTCAATGGCAGTGAGTTTGGTTGTTTTGTTTGTTTTGGTTTCTGATTTATACAGCATCCTTATTTTGCTCCCTGAAGTCAAAATCCATATTTGATCCTTTTCATTCTGGATTACCCCAAGCACTCCCACACCACGCAGAATTTTTAAAAAGTAAACTCACAATATACATTCTCAGTGTTGCCCCAAGCTCATGTTTCAGCCTTAGCAGGGGTGAACTCAATGCTATCATAGTGTTTTGTTCTGTTTATAATACATTCAATTTTTCAGGACATCTGTTACCTCCTTTTCTCCTTCCTTTTTTAGTAATAATAAACACAAACAGAGGAATTATATCAAACATAAACAGACTCTTGAAATCTACCTCAAAGTAATATCCAAGATATTCACTAATCCCGCTAATATGCTTTCTCTTCAACACCCACTGAAATCTAGTTCTCATTTGAATATTTAACAAGCATCATTTTGGTAAATTTATTTCCCTTGATCTATGTAAAAGTGAAAAATAGACTTAGCCCATTCAAACTCCTTGGTCCTGTACATACATTTTATGCCCCCATTCAAAATCTTAATCCTATTGCAGCACATTAATGTCTGTATGAAATGCTGCCACCAGAATTTGTTGATTTGTTTCATCTGTTTTATTAGTTTCTTTCAGTGAGACCTATAACTTTTTAGCTCAATAAGTATGCGTGTCTGTTTGCTAGTTCTATAAATTTGGATAACTTTATACTAACTATTATTTTGATTAATTATATTGTATAATTATAACAATTTTATTTTTTAGAGTACTAGCAACATAGAGGACCTTGGAAACACATTCTGTAAAGTAAACTGAGATCTAATGATCTACATTGTGGAACATAATCTCATTGCTACATGGTATCTGTGTATTTTGTATCACCACAGTGATATCCCAATTAGATGTGCTTTTTGCCAAGAAAATATATCTGTTGTGTCAATTCTGCTGGTTTATTGTTGCACAGAGTAAAAAGATGATATAAAAATAGAGTGCTTTTCCAAGTCATTAGAAAGCTGTCATTTTGAAAGGGTGTGGCTTGAATCCCAAGTGACTTATTTAACCTTTTCCCATTTGAATTGGCTATATGCTACCAGTACTTGGGAACATTGTAAAAGTGAATTTGAATCAAGGTTTATAACATATAATTTGGGAAGACCCTCTCCTTTTCTAATTTGGATGTGTCTAGCTAACCAGAAGCCTGGAAGTTCAAACCCACCAGCCACTCCTAGGAAGGAAGGTTGGGCAATCTACTTCTGTAGTGACACTGCCTCAGAAACTCAAGGAGGGGTCACTATTAGTCAAAATTGACTCAACAGTCATGAGTAGACATATATTCTGATAACTTAGAGTGTAATGTGCATGGCTGACATGCTCTATTAACTATTTCATGTAATAATTTTCCATGAGAAACACCTAAACTCCTATGACTTAGTTCTGACCCAGGATAGGACTTGTATTGTTATCATTAGCATTTTGGATGCAAAGATATAGTTTTGTTTTTGCTTACATGGCATCCCTAGTACTTGGGCAATTATTTATCCTATGCCTGTTTTCTCCTGTACACTGTTAGCTCAATGAGGGCCCTGCTGTAAACTCTGAATAAATACATATTGGATGGACTATCTCTTTTATCCCTCATGCTGGTATCAAAGCAGTACTTCTATACAGGTAGAAAACAAAGCCCTCCTTTGTTTCCTGAGAATTACTAACATACTAGTAGCCTACAGATCCAAGATAATTCATCTGAGTTTTAGGAAAAGAGAAGGCAGAGGTTATTTGACTTTTAGAATCCATTTGCACATTACTGTGTTCTTCACCTTTATTCAAACTGAAGGCAGACATTACAGGGCTTGTGTTTTCCTCAAATGTTCCAACTAGATGGTTTGCTTAGCAAAATAAGGTGTGCTTCTGAAATAAAACTCAAACCCAGGGTCCATTTTGTCCTGCCAGAAAGTGGTTATGGAATTCACTGTCAATACAAACAGCACCAGAAACACATCCCAAACCCCCTGATCCCACTAAAAAGCAGTGCAGGGAATTCAGAATGAGAAGCCGCTTCACATACACCTCTCATTAAAAATAATTGTCAATTCCCTGTGTGCTCTCTGTGATCCTCTGGGGTAGCTACAAGAAAGGAAAAATGAAAACATGAGCTATATCTACCAAAAACAGCCTAGAAGTGAGAAACTCTCCCAATATCTAACACCAAAAGAACTTGAGCCCAAAATAACAATGTACTAAAAGCTGAAACCATTATTTTGGCTCAAACCAGCAAAATAATTGCCCCAATTCTCTTCTTTCAGTATGGCAAGACCTAACCTTGGGAATCAAGTCCTCTAACTTCAAGGAGCAAAAGTTTTTGTTCTATCTGAGGCCGTTTTTACTGAAGAATATATTTCTTGTAAACTCATCAGCACCATGGACAGTTCATGGTAGCATTACTGAGAAACTAGTATTACCACTGTTCTATTTTGGTTTTTTATAGATCTCTACAAGGAGCTCTGGCTGTTAACAAAAAGGTGAGTAGTTCAAATCCAACAGCCACTCTGCAGAAGAAAGATGAGGCAGTCTTCTCCCATAAAGATTTGCAGCCTTGGAAACCTAATGGGAGTTGCTATGAGTTAGAATCAACTCAATGGCAGTGAGTTTGGTTTTATAGATATCTACACCACAATGGTGATAACAATTTATGGAGTAGAATGAGAGAGGATCAAGATGTCATTGTGTGTTTTATTTTTATAAGTTCTGTTGTGAAAGGACAGAGAGAAAGGAAATGAGAATATAGAAAGTAAATGAAAAACCAAGGTTCTTGGAATTCTAATGTGACTGTGGATAGAGTCCCCTTACCTCTGGTGTTTCACTTCTCCAATTTAAATTTTGCTGTTTTCATATTCATTAATGCAAGCACGTATGATAATTCCTTATGACAAATATCATGATGTATAAGAAGGCATATCAAGAATAGAAGACAGAGGAGGATGGCCCGAGATGGTGGTTTAGTCAGATGTACCATGCTATCCTCCTACAGCAAAGACACAATAAATCAAATGAAATAGAAACAGATGAAAATCTTGAAACTTGATCAGCAAACAGAAAGATGAAGAATTAGATGTAACTCTGAATGGGAGGAGAAACTGAATGAAAACAGCAAATGAGAAGAGTTATAGATCACAGGTGTGCTGCCAGATGGCCCAGTACAGTGAAGTCATCTTGAGACAAAGCAAACAGCATTCCCAGGTGAGGGACATAAGAGGGTAACTTCATGGAATTCCCAGTAGGAGACAGAGATACTATGTAGATAAACCCAGAGTGAAGCAAGAGATGTTAAGATGTAAATGATGACAACTTCAAAACAAAAGAGGGAAGAAATGGTATAGTTACAGAACTTCTATATGGAGCAGCAGTAAAGTCAGTTTTAAGATAAAACAGACTGTTTTAAACTTAGGCAGATAAAGCAGGTGTTGCTCTTACCCTGTTGTTATGGACTGAAACATGTCCCCTCAAAATATGTGCTGGAATCCTAACTCCTATACCTGTGAATCAAATCTAATGAAATATGATGTAATCACATTTCACAATACAATCTAATATAATGTAATCAATCAATCAGTTCTCACCTGCATGGTTTCTGAAAAATACAATTACATAATATCCCATAACTAATATAACCAATAATTCATGTTTCACAATTTATGTAGCTACTTATACAACATTTTACTGTTTATGGATATTGATTTCTTCCCCCGTTTTGGGAAACTGGATGAGCTCTGGTGGCATGGTGGTTAAAGCATTTGGGTACTAACCAAAAGGTCAGTGGTTTGAACCCATCACCCACTACACAGGAGAAAGTTGAGGCCGTCTGCTTCTGTAAAGATTTACAGTCTTAGTATTGTCCTAAGTATTGTCCTTAGTATTGTCCTCAGTATTGTCCCTTACAGAGGGACAACAGTCCCTTTGTAAATGATTATTTTGTTTTTTCACAAGCTCCTCTCAAAATTCTTTGGTTTTGGTTTTAGAAATTTGATTAGGATATGTCTTGGTAAATTTCATTTGGGCTCTGACCTGTCATACCAGTGTAGGGTGGATCCTATGGCTAATCAATTCTGAATTACAAAAAGAGAAGAATGGACATAGAGACATGGCCATGTGAGGACAGATAGATGCCATACAATGATCATCTACAAGCCAAGGAACCAAGTAATACCTAGGACTACCTACAAGAAAATAATTGACACATTCAAGACCCTGATTTTAGCCTCCACAACCCTAAGAAAATAAATTTGTGTTTTTTAAAACCAACAAATAAAAGAAGAAGATATTATTTGATATCAAGAAAAAATGTAGAGGCAACAATATTTCAAAGAATTACTGTATTCAAGAATAAAGTAGGTGATAATAGTCAAAACAAGTCTTCACTGGATGAAATAGGATCGTATTTGTCTATATGAGTACAGCTCAGCCTATGCAACTTGATGCTGGCTTATGTGCCAAGCAAAACTTGTACCTGCGTGAGTGTTGATGAGAACTCAACAACAGGCAGGAAATCAGGCTTAAGAGAGCAGCTGCTGCCCTTATGCCACCTCTGGTACCACCACAGTGGATTCTGATCCAACTACAAAGACCCTTAAATACCTAGAAAAGTGGAAAATGCAGAGGATCACTGAGATGCTGCCAATTAGATGTGGTTCAGTAATAGTCACATGAGGAGCATCTGAAATTGTTTTTATATGACTGTAGACTCTGAAGCAAATGTCACATTCCTGTAAATCTACACAAGTGCCTTAAACACCTGCTGATATAGAGATGCACTAAGAAATCTAAACTGCTAGAGTAACGAGGTACATCCCCTAGAAAAATTCACAATTACTTCTCACAGCAGTTCTTCAGAAGAGTTCACGATGATTTGTATTCTCATTCAAAAGTGGATATTGCCTCTCTATGTAAGGATTAATAAACAGGAAAGTTACATGATTTACATGGTGAGAAAGTAGTTTTCCCTTAATTTTGTTTTGGCAAAGTACAATGAAGGCCCTTGAACAATTAATCACAATTGCTGAATTATAGCAATAAATGGCACATCTTCTATAATCCTGGGCCAAGAATGTGTCAAATCATATATATGCAAAGTCGGATACTTTTTGCCCTTAAATACTGGCATTTTGAAAAGGTATTTCACATAATTTAAAGTACTGGAAGAAAAAGCATAAATCTATCTGTTCCGTTATTTTTCCACACACAGAAAATAATATATGGGAAATGGTTTCTTATTTCCAAATTAAATATACCACCAAACAATACCTGTATTGTCTCAAAGGCTAAACTTTTTCAGATATATGTTGAATTCTCAAATCTTTGTATGATTTCAGTTCATTGGGCTAAAAATTGTAGAGAAATGGGGCCAAGTTTTGAAGCTTTAACAACAGACTTTATATCTTAACAAGAGAATGGACTTCAGTTTTTCATCATGATAACACTGCTTTACTCTCATCTTCTAGAGTATCTTTCCTGTAAGGAGCTGGGTCTATTCACAGGCACCACCCTATTTTAAGAACAATAAAGAAGTTATTTTCTCCAACTGAGAGGAATCTGAGAACAGAAGTGGCAAAGAAACTTGCTCAGGTACCACAGTATCTGATCAAGAAGGAAGGATCAAAAATACAGATGGTTTTGTTTCCAGGGCAGCACTGTAGACACCAGGCTGCTTGAATCAAACTAAGATAATTGCTCTCAGAATACCAAGCATGTCTCCTAGGAGACAGGGTCCATGCTGGTATAACAGGGGATCTGAGAAGAATTGCTGTTTCAGGAAACCTAAATAAAGGCAATGCTAAAAAGGTAGTAGCCAAAGTCATCACTCTAAGATGACCTGAAATGACAGAAACCATTCACCATGGGTGAGTGTGTTGATGTGGTCTATGTCAATAGGCTGTATCTTGTCTCTATTACCACCAGCCCCAGATATACCCAATATTTGGGGGAATCTGCTTTTCAAATAGGATCAGTCCTTACTGCCAGCAACCAATTTTTTTTTTAATGTCTAAGAATCAAAAGATAGAATAATTTCTTTTTTTACAGTTAATTTAATACATCCTGTCAACCACATTAGGGGCCATGGGTTGAGCCTAAGGAACTTTTGTAGCTGTCCATTGTCTTTGATCATCAATGCCCCCTTACAGCTCAACTGCTTCTCCTAATCCTTATCTGTACCAAACCTGTTGCAGTTATGAGTCCTAATCTTTACACCCTGCTGATTCCTCCTCAATTCAGTGCTTATAGATCTCATTTTGACAGGAAGGAAACATACAACTACATAGTATCCCATAACTAATATAACCAATAATTCGTGTTTCACAATTTATGTAGCTACTTATACAACCTTTTAATGTTTATGGATATTGATTTCTTCCCCCCTTTTGGGAAATTGGATGAGCTCTGGTGGCATAGTGGCTAAAGCATTTGTATGGTAACCAAAAGGTCAGTGGTTTGAACCCATCATCCACTATACAAGAGAAAGTTGAGGCAGTCTGCCTCTGTAAAGATTTAAAGTCTTAGAAATCCTATGGGGACTGTTCTACTATATTCTAAAGGATCACTATGAGTTTTGACCAACTCCATGGCACTGGTTTGGTTTTGGTTTTGGGAAATTGGAAAGCACGTACCCTTCATATCTTCCCTCTGATTCTCCAACTATATTAAATGCTAAAGAATTTCAGTAATCCCTATCCCAGATGGTATATTTATATCCATCCATCCAAGGATGATTCTGACCCACCAGTTTAACAGACTTCCAGTGCATTTATTCAATCAATAAACACTTTTTTAAATAGCATTACATGCTAGCACAATTAGGACCATGGAAATGTATATGAAAAGAGAATGTCCTTGTCCCCAATGTGATAATAATGAAGAAGGGAGGCAAGAACCCATAACCAGTAAAATTATGGGCTGTAGAGACTATAACATAAATTTGTGATGGATACCATAGTAGATATAAACCATAACTGACCAGTGGGAAATCTGTATAAATTTTGTCTACAAGATTATAATAATGATACCAAAATGCCACTTCTATACAAGACAGATATCCACAGAAGAAATCCATTGTTAAAATACATACTACCAACTACTGTACATCTGCTAGTGGAAATATTAACCTTTGCTTCGAGACACTATTCACTAAATATGAAATAAGTCTGTAAATTGTTTAGCCACTAGTGTCTTACAGTACTCATCACTTAGTGATGTAGAGCTTCTCATATAATTCAGTATCCAGGAGAGAGAAAACTGAAATTTGAGAGCAATTCAAATAGTTATAGGGAAATCACTAGCTAAGGTGAAGCTTCACTGTCAAGGAGAAGGAGTTTCACATATGGCTGGTTCTGAGCAGAAGCCCACACATAAGCAGATACCTGCAGAGGTCCTTATGAATTTTTCAGAAGAAGATCAAAGAGAAAAGAGACATTAATGGGTTGAAGGAGAATGATTTGAAGTGGAAGCAGTGCTGGCATGGATTGGAATTTAGATAAAGTCTATCCATGCAGGATGAGCTTCAGCAAAACACAATGTTTCTAGGCTTGAGACAAATGAGTAAAAATCAGTGGGGCAGAGCGTGAGCAGGTCCTGAACTCTCAAACTCAATGCCACTGACAGAGATCTGTAAAACCATACCAAATATCAAAAATTTGTTCAAATATCACACCATGGACTGACTATTACTTCTAGACAACATAGCTATACTTGGCCACACAGGCGGGGCAATGGATGGTGCCTATGGAATTATGCAGTACTTCATCACTGTTTCTATGGAATAAACCCATAAAAAATGTGTTGGTGTTTAATCCAATAATTCAACTAACCTTGTTTGAGGACCTATTATGTGTTAAATAATGTGAATGACACTGAGACACTGAGAATGCAAACATTAAAAAGTACTCAGCCCAGCATGTAAGCAACCATTCAGATGCAACAATGGGTTTCTCCTCATCCAGAGCAAAAGAAGAATGAAGAAAAACAAAGACACATGGAAACAATTAGTCCATGTGACTGGTACAATCCTCATGCAGTCATGCAATCCTCAGCCTAGATGACTATGATACCAGAAGAACTAGATGGTGCCCGGTTACCACTGTCAACCACTTGGAGGCGGATCTATGGAGGAGATCCTGGATAGAGAACAATGTGGAACAAAACTCAAAATCATTTGGAAAACAAAAAAGGGGAGAGGAGCAGGTTTGCTTGTCTGATAGAGCCTGGTGGAACCCCTGAGAGTATGGCCACTAGCTACCCTTCAGGTCGGAATTGAACCCATTCCAGCCAAACAAAAGACAGGCATATGAGTTGAACATTTACATTAGGTAGATAAACTCACTGGAAATATCAATCATGGGAGAATAGAAGGGCTGTGTATGCACAGGGAGACAGCTTAGTGGGCAGGAGTGCATGGGAGGGAAGTGGAAGAGGTGTATGGAGAGGAAGTGGAAGGAGAGCTGTTGCATTGTGAGTAATTGCAGTCAATGTCATGAGACAAAGTGTGTGTGAACTGCTATATGGACAATAAATTTGCTCTGTAAACTTTCACCCAAATCACAGTAAAAATTTAAAAAGAAAAAAAGTACTCAGCCCACTCTCACAGAGAATGTGTTGGCTTTTCTAATTATCTCAGAGAATGAAAAGAAGAATTTTCTCCTTGAAAAAGATAAATCTCCTTTAGTTATAAACAAAGGGGGAGCTGCATATGGGGAATTAACAAGGGATAGAGAATGAGAAAATCCACAGAAATGACTCAATTCTGTCCAGTGCTTACTGAAAATAATTAAACATTAGTAGTCAATATATTTCCAGAGAATGCAAGCAGGTGCTTAGAGAAGTGATGAGGTGTCCTATAAAGAGAAAGTGTTTCTTTGTGGACTATGGCATCATCATTCCAGTGATCCTTCAATACGGATTAGACTGAACTCTCATTGAGAGGAAACAGGCCATGTGAGAGCTGGATCTGACAAAGGACCCACACATACAGACACATCTTTTATACAAAAGATTTTATAGACACTTAATCTTAAGATTCAAGACATATGCACTGGGCAAGCAAAATGTTCCTGAAGAAGCCACAAGTTTTGATCATCATTTCCAAAGGGACTCCAGGATCAGGTTCTGCTGACCAGCCTGAAAGAGACTTAGAAAAAAACAAGACTTGACTCTATTATCAAAATTTCCTATAAGGAACATACATTACTTTTGGAGAAAAAGTAATTTTTTAAAAAATAGAAAATACAAAATATTGCCTAGGGCAACATCTTTCCATCCTGAATGCCTTCTCTTTGCAAAATAATTCACCCTTCTCCTTCACAGTCCATACATCTTGACCTTCAGTCAAGAGTTTATGATAAGATATGGTAAAAACCCAAGTGCTATGAAATTTAGGAAATATTACTCTTTTTCAATTATCTCATTTTCCTCCATCTAAGTTTCTCCTAAAGTAAGAATTTCCTTTCTTGTTTTTGTTGGTTTGGTTTTCCTTTGTGTTTTGTTTTGTTTAAGCTTTCACCTTATTGCCTTTATTAGGCAAAGAAAAAATAGCCAGGACTTTTATGTCATATAATATATTGTCCCTTAAGAAAACACATGATCTGAACCATTTCAGGGAAGCATTTGAGTACCAAATACATAGGTTAGCTCTCGTTAATATAAAATACTATAGAAACACTTATTCCAAAATGAGTGTTACTTGAAGTTGATTTGGATGGCCTTACCATCATCTAAGCCCACAAGGATGAACCATCAACTGTGTTGTGCTCATTTGAAAGTTTTAGAGATAAAGAAACAAAGACTAAACACAATGAGTAAAGAGTGTATATTCCTCATGTCCTGCTGCATCCTGTCATTTCTCAATGAGACTGTGTACACAATTAGATGTGGGTGAGCATGCTGAGTGTTAGGCATCCCAGGTTAAATATCCCATTGTAAGAAAACCAAAGATGCATGGAAACAATTAGTCCAAGCAACTGGTATACCATGTGATCATCAGCTTATACGATTATGAGACTAGAAGAACTAGATGGTGCCTGGCTACCACTGTCAACCATTCAGAGGGGAATCTATGTAGGAGATCCTGGATAGAGTAAAAGAACAATGTGGAACAAAACTCAAAATCATTTAAAAAAAAAAAGGACCCGGTTTGTTGGTCTGATAGAGCCTGGTAGAACCCCTGAGATTATGGCCCCTGGCTGCTCTTCAGGTCTGGAATTGAACCCACTCCTGTGGCTTCCAGACAAACAAAAGGCAAGCATATGAGCTGAACATTTACATTAGGTAGATACACTCCTTGGAAAGATCAATCATGGGAGAATAGAAGGGCTATGTATGCACAGGGAGACGGCTCAGGGGGCAGAAGTGCATGGGTGGGAAGGACACAGAGAAGAGGTAACTATGGGGAGAAAGTGGGAGGGGAGCTGTTGCATTATGGGAAATTGCAATTAATGTCATAAGACAAAGTGTATGTGAGCTACTGTATGGAATATGAATTTGTTCTGTAAACTTTTATCCAAATCACAATAAATTTAAAAAAAAAAAAAAAAAAGTCCCATTGTGAAAGAGCTTGTTGGTGACTGTATGTTGAACCAGACAAGGGCCACCTCTTGCTCAAAACCCATGGCTGTGGATATGTGTGTGGTGTAGTCTCCTAGGGACTAAAAGCAAGAATCACCATTTAATTCAAGGGCAAGGGACAAGAAAAAAACCAAACTCACTGCTGTCGAGTCAGAGCTGACTCATAGTGACCCCTTCTTGGGTTTCCAAGGCAGTAGCTCTACAGAAGTAGATTGCCCAATCTTTCTTCCAAAGAGTGGCTGGTGGGTTTGAACCACCAGCCTTCTGGTTAACAGTCAAATGCCTTAGGCATTCTGCCATCAGAGCAAGAGAAGCGCCCTAAAATCAGAAATGAGAACATTTATCAAATCAATGCCAAAAGCAATAGGACAGTCTTTGTGACCAGGCCCAACAATCTCTAGCACCAAGTTTCCTTCTCAAACAAAAGAGGATAACTCCAACTCCAAGTCTTGGGGAATTCTTCCATTAATGAAGAGGTGTTTCTTTGCCCTCTACAAAACAATGGTAAATAACTCAAAGCATATGGATAAGATAAAAATCATTCCTCACCGCTGTAGTTCCAAGGAGATATTTCAAAAAGAGAAATGCTCTGTAGAGTTGACTGGAACTGCCCATAGATTTAAGTGATTCTGCCCCCTCATTCAGGACTGTTTCATCTTAAATGTACTTTCACCCTGACCTGAAGGAGATGCAGGTTTCCAATTTGTTCATAGTTTCTCACCATCTCTAAGGTTTTTATAAAAATCATCAATAAGGAAGGTACTCTAACTTCTAGCAGCTGAGGGTATCCTGGAGGAGAGAAGAAGAAAAAAATGACTACCTTGGGATGTCATTACAGCCAAATACAGTAAGTACTTCAGTTGTTCAAAGGTATGAGAAAGATCTCCGTGGACTGAAGGGATCAATGAAGGCTTCTGGGAGAGAAAAGTTTGGAACTAGAAATTGAAGGTTGTTAGAACAATGTTGTGCTTGGAAAGGGGCTTGGCATGCACAGATACATGGCACCCAAAAGTACAAGTGGTATGTAGAGAATGCAATGAAACACATCTGGTATGAGAGAGACCTGTGTAAAAGAGTTAGTAAGAAGGACAGGGCAGTACGTAGGATTATATTGTGAGGGGCCTTGAGGGCTAAGCTAAGAAGTGTGGATTCAATTAATCAACAATAAAGCAACTTTTGAAAACAATTCAGCAAAGACTTTTTAGGATAATATGTAAGATAAATATGAAGCACCTTGGGAGCTGGTCCAGGGTGGGAAACCCTAGGTTGGAGAATGGAGGAAACTCAAGAATTCCAGGATATCATACCTGGTCCTGCATCTTTGGGTCTGAGAAGGTTATTGACCATGACCCTTATTTACCATGATCCTTCTGAACATCACCACCTCTATCTGCTTAACTATCTTCCTGGCAGGGGAACAAGTTGCTAGGATGTCAGGCTCCTAGACAGAGTTATCTAGATTAAGAAATAGGGTTTATGTACAAAGGGAAACACAGAAAGTCCAAAGAGTAGAACTTAGCAGCTATTCCCTGCCCTTCCCTGTGTGCCTCAACCCTGTTGTTGTTAGCTGCCACTGAGTTGACCCCAGACTCAGGGCAACCCTGTGTGCAATGTAACAAAATCACGTCCAGCCCTGTGCAATCTCAATGATTGGGTGCAGGTGGGAGTATGGAGATCCATAGGGACCACTGTCATAACTGGCTGATCTTCAGAAGTGTATCACTAGGTCTTTCTTCCTAGTCTGTGTTATTCTAGAAACTCCACTGCAACTTGTTCAACATTAAAGCAACCTGCAAGCCTCCACTGACAGCGGGGTGGTGGCTGCTCTTGAGGTACATTGCCCAGGAATCAAACCTGAATCTCCCACATGGAAGGCAACAATTCTACCACTGCACCATCACTGTCTTCACAAGCCAAGATCCAGGATGAACCCTGGTCACAAAGAAAGGACAATGGCTACTGTCTCTAGCAGAGAGTTAGGTAATGTAGGGTCACAAAGAGTATAGGAAAGTCCCACTCCAGGGACTTCTTCCTGTTGCACTAGAACTTAAGGAGCAGGGACAATGATCTCTAACTTCAAATAAAATCCAGTTCATTACGCTGGACTACAAGACACTGCCCACATATTGCACCTCACTTCTGCCCACTTAATATACTCCAGACACACTGGGCTTCTTTTCATTCCCAAAGTTTATTCTCACCTCTAGGCTTCCACACTTGCTGTTCCTTCTAGATGCCTTTCCCTAGATCTTAACTCAGCTATCTCCTCATCTTTTAAGTCTCCATTCAACTTGCAGCTTTTTAAAAAGGCTTTCCTGGCCTTCTTATTTAATTTTTTTGCCCTCAAAGGAGACACCACCCCTGCACATCTATCACATCACTCTGCACAGCATTCAGCTCTATCAGAAATTCTGACTTATTTATACATTTGGTTTGTTGCACATGTCCCTATTAGAAATATAAAACTCAGGAGAGTAGAGGCTTTAATGGTCTTGTTCACTTCTTTCTCCCCAGTGCAGAAAACTGCTTAGCATATATTAGCACTCAAAAAATATTTGTTAAATAAATTAAGTAATTAATCAATCCATGTCTTGGGAGATCCATGAAACCTCATTTCCCTGGGTAGAAAATCTTCTTAGGAGTATGTGATGCTTAGGCAGATCTTGAAAAGACTGGATCTACATAGTTCCTAGCTGTTCTTTTAAACCATCTGCATCAACCAAAATGTTGGCAGCTGGATGTTGTATGTATTCACATCAAATGAGAAAAAAGCAATGGGGAACTTACTGAGCACACAGTCAATGAGTAAAGAAAGTTGCAAAAATGTCTTCATTAGTAAAACAGCTTCTTGGAATACTGTCACTTGTGGTAACAAAATCCCCATAACTGTGGTGTTAAGGGCAGGAGAGAAAGGGATAACACTGCTGGCATTCCACTGTGATAGAAATAAGAGGGTCTCCTGGAAAGCTTAGGCTGGAAGTCACAACATGCTATTGGGCACGTGTCGTTATTCTGCCCCTGTCTTGGGGCTTTAATGAGGCTTTATGAAAAGCAGAAATGCCTTTTAAGAAAATTTCATCCTAACCTAGTAATAGCAAAACACAACCAATGTCTGGTAGAGAGACAATAAATGAAACCCTTAGGTAATTCAGAAACATCTTCCATCAAACCTCTCTATGATCTAATAATGAAAACAACTACCATTTCTGTAGCATTTGATCAGTCATAGAGAACTTTCACATCCCATCATCTCTTGTGATTATCAAACCCCCTGTGAAGTCAGTGTTAACACCATCACCATCTTACATATAAAGACACAGAGGTTCAAAGAGACCTGGAGATTTGCCAGAGTCCCAGATAAGATGCAGAATGAGGACTCAAACCAAGATCCTCCAACTCTGCCTGCTGAGAGGAATTAACTCCCAAACTAAGCTTGCACCTCTTCATGTTACAAGGCTGGAGCAAGACAAAATGGGATTCTGCTGAGCCTTGTACTCAGGCCCACTGTGAGGCTCACATCTGGGCAAGCTCCCAAACCCTTACAGATGCCTTTATGTTTACTTGTTTGGCCACTTTCTCAAATTGCTTCTACCATGCATGTTTCCCTCCAACAACCAAAACATGGCAAGGCCTTGAAGGCAGAAACCATGCCTGCTGTGTCTGCTATTCCTTTGACACTGGCCCTGGCCAGAACTTCCAGCCAGTCAGGTGATCCCAGTCAGGAAGTCCACTATAGCTGGATGCAGACAAGATTACAGCTCACACACTTATACGATAAATGCCTCCTTGAGTCACACCCATTCCTTTGTGCTACAAACACTGAGAAGTTTGATGGTATACCAGTTAAAGGGAAGATTCATGGTCAAGCTGCCAGGCTCAGAATCCCAGCTCAGCCACTCCCCAGCTGTAAGACCCAGGGAAAGTTATTTAGCTTCTCTGTGCCTTGGTTTCCTCATCTGAAAAATGAGGATTACAGTGGTGTGGTAGTTCAAGTTGTATGTCAGTTTGGTTGCGCCTGATTGAGTGGCTGGGCAGCTGGTGGTAGTTATTCCCTATGATGAGACTGACAATCAGCTCCATGATGGGATCTACCACAAATAGCTGAGTAGCTGCCTTAGGGACAGGGTCTACTTCCCGTATATAAGAAACAGCTTTAGGAATGGTTTCTAGTTTATGACACGCTTGAACCCTACATGTGGCTGTGTCATTGCTCAGCAGCCTGTCATGCTCTGCCAACCTTGGGACTTTCAATGGACTTGAATTAATGGTCTGCTGTATGGTTTGGTAACATCAGGACTATGACTTTTTATTTGTCGACCTTGGGCTTGTTAGCCTCAGCATCCAGTAGCTGCCTGAGTGAAGAAATGTCTCTAGCTTCAATGGGCTGGGAGCAAGAGGCAGAGCTGAAGCCCAAGGTCAAAGGGTTTCACCCAGCCCTTAGAACCTGGCACTTTGAACTTGGACTTCTAGCCTCCTGAACTGTAAGAGAATAAACTCCTGTTTGTTCCAGCCATCCCATTTGGGGTATATTCTTGTAAGAATGGCACTAGGTAACCAGAACAGGTGGCTACCTTGAGTATTAAATGAAAGAATACCTGAAAGCACAATGCCTACCATGAAGCAAGGGCTTTGTGGTGCAGTGGCTTTTTTGGCCACTAACAAAAAGGTCAATAGTTCAAATCCACCAGCCACTCTGCAAGAGAAAGAGATGGCAGTCCGCTTCAGTACAGATTTTCAGCCTTGGAAATCCTAGGTGGCAGTTACACTCTGTCCTACATGGTGACTATGAGTCAGAATTAACTTGATGGCAGTGGGTTGGTTGGTTTTAATGCCATTAATTACTATTGTTTTAGATATAATGCTCTTGAAAGGTTAAGAGTCTGTAAAGGATGAGAGATGGGAAGAAACAACATATAAACATATGTTACAACAACAACAACAAAAAAAAAAACCTCACTGCCATGGAGTCGGATCCAACTCATACAATACAATGTGCTTAATAATATTTCAGAGAGATGAACAAAGTATATTAGGGACTAAATACAAACTCAAAAACTCACCAAAAGAGACAGAGAAAGCTTAGTTGATGAAGTCATTCCAGCTTAAGGGCCTTTAAGAAGGCCCAGGGAAACTGAGCCTTAGAAACTGCTTAGGAATGTCTGTCTCTAGATGTTCCCATGGCTGGTTCAAATGCCCCATCCTTGGAGAGGCTTCCTTGACTACCTATCTAAAGGGGCCTCCCCTGCCACTCTATCGCAACACGCTCTTGTACTGTCTTCACCAAATTCATCACTATCTGAAACTGTCTTATTTGTTCACTTGTTTACTGCCCAATTCCCTAAGGGACTCTTTAAGGTCAAGTTTGATAGTCTCCAGAACATGCCCACCCCCATAGGGTAAGGCCTCACCAATGCCCATTCCTACAAAGACCCATTTAGGCTCCTCCACTCAATCTTTCTCAAGCCAAGCATACTTGAACTAGGCAATTCACAACCCCCTACCCTAATATTCCCCACCAGAGCAGGGGACAGGGGCTTTTCCAGCAAAGAGTGGACATTTACACAGGTCTTCATGCATTGCCCTGAGGAAGAAAAAGTATGTGTACATCTGACAACCTCATCCCATTATGGGCTTCTTCCAGTAAACTGCCAAGATCCTAAGGGACTTATGCTCTATAGTGAGATTTCTTCCCAGCCACAGCCTTCATGGGGGAAAACACACTTGTAATGAAGTGTTTGCATCAATAAATTTCAATGAGAGAAATGCTTGAGAGTAAGAATTATACTACCAGAGAACTAGCATTTTGGTGATTTGCAGCAGCGTAAAACTCTAAATTGATAACCAAAGATATGCAAATGGAATCATTTATACATTCAGAAAATACTTATTTGGTGCTACTTTGTGCCAGGCACTGAGTTGTAGCAGCGAACAAGTCTAGATCATTTCCTCAAAGTGCTCACAGTCTAGGTGTGCCATAAGAAAAGAGTGATCACCTCTGCTTAAGTATATTAAATAAAAATAAAAAACAATTTAATAGATAAATAATAACAACTGTAATGATAATAACAGTAGCAACTAAGGTTTATTGAACATTTACTATGTTCTAGGCACTGTTCTAGGACCTCTGGTAGCACAGTGCCTAAGGCACTTGACTGCTAACCAGAAGGCTGGTGGTTCAAACCCACCAGCCACTCCTCACAAGGAAGGTTGGGCAATCTACTTCCATAGTGATACCACCTTAGAAACCCAAGAAGGGGTCGCTGTGAATCAGGTCCGACTGGATGGCACATAACAACAGCAACAACAGGCACTGTCCTAAGGCTCTACTCACTCATTTAATCTCTACTACATACATATGAAATAGTATTACTATTACCTGCATTTTACAGATAAGGAAATTGTAATCAAGGTCAAAGACCTAGTAAGTCAAAGGAGACTGTTCAAGAGTGAGGATTTAATAGAATACAACAATCAGAATAGCAGGGTTTCTGAACCTCACACTATTGGCATTTTGGCCCAAATAATTCTTTGTTGTGAGGGGCTGTCCTGTGTGTTAATAGATACTTAGCAGCATCCCTGGCGTCTTGGTCCTCTAGTGCTGCTATAACGGATATATCACAAGTATTTGGCTTTAACAAATAGTAATTTATTCTCTTACAGTTTAGGAGGCTAGACATCCAAGTTCAAAGTGCCAGCTCTGAGGCTGGGTAAAGGCCAATCAACCTTGGGCTTCAGCTCTGCCTTCTATTCCAGGCTCATAAGCTGGAGGCATTTTCTGACTTACACAGCAGCTGGCTGCTGAGACTGATGAACCCAAGATCAACCAGTAAAATGGCACATTCCCAAGATCAGCAAACAACATGCCAGACCACTGATTCAAGTCCAGGAACAACTCCAAGGTCCACAAGAAACATGGCAGGCTACTGAGATGAGGACTCAGCCAAATGCAGGATCCAGATGTGCCAAAAGCTAAAGACCTTTCTCAAAGCATCTCCTTATATCCTGGAAGCAGGTCGCACCTGAGAGACAGCTACTTAGCTGCTCACAGCAGATTCCACCATGGAGTTAATTACCAATCTCATCATAGGGAATAACTACATCCAGCGCCTAGCCACTCAGAACCATGGCCCAGCCAAGTTGACATACAACTGTTAACTACCACACCTGGCCTCTTCCCACTAGATTCAAATAGCAACTTCCCACCGCAGTGCGGGGAGCTCTGGTAGTGTAGTGCCTAAGGCACTTGACTGCTAACCAGAAGGCTGGCAGTTCAAACCCACCAGCTACTCCTCAAAAGGAAGATGGGGCAATCTACTTCCATAGTGATACTGCCTCAGAAACCCAAGGAGGGGTCGCTATGAGTCAGGTCCAACTCGACGGCACATAACAACAACCACCACCACCACAGTGTGACAACCTAAATTGACTCCAGACATTGCCAAAAGGCTCCTGTTGAGAAACACTGAGCTAAAGAGGCACCATGGCAGGAAACATAGAGTCAAGTCTGGGGAATTTCAAGTAGTTTGATGTAGATGGTAAAGGCGGTACAATGAAGGGAATGGCAAAGGATGAGGTTAAAGAAGTAAGAAGGAACTGAATCAGAAAGGGAACTCATAGTATACAGTAAGAATTTGGAATTTATTCAGAGGTCAGTGGGGAGCCACTGAAGCATTTTAAGCAGAGACATGACAAGATGAGATCTGAGTTTCGGGAACATGGAACTGGGAGAAAAATGGGGAGGGAGTGGCTTAAAGATAATGTAGCCGTCATTTAAAAGGCTGACAAGAAGCCAGAGAAGAAAAGATCGATATGAGAGCACTTTGGAGGTAGAATAGACAGGCCTGAATCAGGGGGATAAAGGAACAGTACCCAGGATGACACCAGCCTACTGACCTGGGTTCCTGCCTAAATGGCAGTACTGCTCACAATTACAGAGGAGACAGTCTAACAGCAAGAAGAGCTCAGTTTTGCAATCCAAGGAGGGGTCACTATGAGTCAGGGGTCGACTCGACGGCACACAACAACAACAACAAGCTTGAAATGCTAAGGTAGAAGAGTCACCAAAGTAGAGATGTCACTGGGCAGCTGGATAAGCAATGTCTTGAACCTAGGAGAGTGAGTTGGGCTGGAGACACACATGCAGAGTGTAAGCATATTTGTGATGGTAAAAATTGTCCTGGTGAATGAAAGCATCCAGGAGAAATTAATAAAATGGAAAGAGGTCTGAGGACTGAACCCTCGGGGATCACCAATATTTAAAGGTTTGGAGGAAAAACAGAACCCCAACACAGAGATTTCATACCACGAAATATGGTATGAATTTATTCATATGGAGGTACCATGAGAAAACAACATTATAGAAGCCAATAGAAAGGAAAGGGATGCCAGATACCACCAGAACCCAAGATTCGTAACTGAATGAGAAGGAATAATCAACACCTAGGACATCCATTTTAGTCATTTCCATAAAATTCTTCCCAACAAATAAATGGACCAGTTTCCAATCCAGCATGTAAAGAGCTAATAAGTTATCCTTCCCATCTTTACAGAAAGAACAAAGATGAAAAACTGAAAATCAACAACACTTCTTATATCCATCAGAGAACTGAGGTTACAGAGCAAACCACCACCCCAAAAACTGGAGACAGGTGAATACAGAGAATTGCTGTTTAGTGAGAACATAAAATATTTCCACAAGGAAAATACGTTAGCAACATAAACTAATGTAGTTCTCCAAATTCAGATTGTTGAAAAAGTACCAAATCAAACACACTTATTTGATCACTTGTGATCTCACTGAGGTTCTAGAAAACAAGTATAATCTAAAATTCACAAAATCATGACAGCTAGGGAAAAAAAAAAAAAAGATGATAACCGAACACCAGGGCAGAACAAAGCCTCGGAATACAAAATCCAAGTTACATACAAATTCCTTCTGTAGCAACATTACGACTAATGCACAAGCTTATACTCTTGACAATCTGTAAACCAGTCTTTTTATAAGAGCCCAAATGTGATTCCTGTTTATCTGGAAAAGCTCTGTGCTGTCAGAGGTTTTTATTATCAGACATACACGTAAGCTTCCAGAATATCAGGTCTTATCTGAAACAACATTTTTAATAGCTACACCCTCAATATACAATTTATACCCAACATTTATTTGCAATTTGTACCAAAAAAATAAATAAATAAATAACCTCACTGCTGCAGAGTCAGATCTGACTCATAGCAACCCCTCCTTGGGTTTCCAGGACAGAATTCACTGCAGAAGTAGGTTGCCCAGTCTTCCTTCTGAAGAGTGGCTGGTGGGTTTGAACTTCCAGCCCTCTGGTTAGCAGTCAAATGACTTAAGCACTATGCCATCAGAGCTCCCAATTTGTACACACCTGGTTATTTGTCCATCACTCAAAACAGATCTATTTGAGTAATTATGATGCAACTTCACAGTACTCAAGATGACAAAAATCAATTCCTCTGCAGGACACACAAGCACACTAGAGAACCAAAAACCAGACAACAACAGAGTCTCAGTCTTCCAAGATTTCTGTGGGGGAGGGGGAATGTATATTCCAGAATCCAGAGCTCAGAATCATTGTGCACACAAAATGAGTTCCCAATACAAGTCCTTGGCACTTCATAACCTAAATTCATAGTGATCTAACACAACATTAGTTTTTTCCCCAAAACATCTTATATTTTCTGTTTCATTTTTAGATGTATAGATAAATGAGATAAAATGGAACATAAGCTTAAAAGGCTTTATTACCGGTTTAAATATTCACAATGTCACAATCTGCAGCAGACAGATCAGTCATGTGGTTAAATGTGCAAACAATTACTCGATTTAATGTCATCTCGCAGAAGTTGAAACATAAGCTGTAATCACGGTGGATGCTGCTCATTTTATTCCAAAAGCCACCATCTTTTATGTCCTTGATTGGATTTTATTCTTGGACACAAGAGGAGTGACTGACTCAGAATTTCTCTCTGGGATTCCAAACCAAGCATACTAATTCACAGGCATTAAGAAGGTTACACCTAAATAAGGCAACAGCTGGATTTTTCCTCAAATGACTCATTTAGCTTCTTAAAGTGATAATGCCCAAGCTGAGCCAATGCCCATATCCTTATACTGAACACCCATATACTTCATATCCTTTGAGTCCTGGGAGCCTAAAGTTAGAAGCCCTGGTCTTTAGTTGAAGAGAGAACCTAAAACTTTACCAGGTTATATTCTCCCTTTAGGGTGACAGTTAAGAGCACAGGCTCCAGGATCTACCAGAGACCGCCCGTGCTCTGTCAAAACCTTGGACAGGTTACTTAACCTCTCTTTGCCTTATTTTTCTGGTCTATAATATGGAGATGATAATAGAACCTGCATTACAGAGTTAAGGTGAGGAATAAATAAGAGTGTTCATGTAAAGTACTTAGCACGAGGCCTGGCATATATTAAATTCTCATCAGCAGCATTAGTAGTATCTAATAATCTAATAGAGGATATCTGTGTACTAATTATCTATTGCTGCATTACAGATTATCCCAAAATTTAAATGAGCATTTATTATTATGATAATGATAAATGAGCATTTATTATTTCACAGTTTCTGTGGGTCAGAAATCTGAGCAGAGTTTAGCTCAGTGCTTGTGCTTCAAGGTTTCTGACAAAGCTTCAATCGAGGCATCAGCTGGGGTCTCATTTGAAGGCCTGACTGAGAAAGGATCCTTATCAAAGTTCATTCATGGGGTTGTCAGCATGATTCAATTCTTCTCTAGCTATTGGACTGAGGACCTCATTCCTCATTGGCTGGTGGCCAAGAAACCTCACTCAGTTACTTGCCATATGGAATGGGCCTCCTGTAGGGTAGCTTATAGTATGGCAGATGGCTTCCATCAAAACAAGCAAGTGAGAAAGCAAGAGAGAGTACACAAGTTAGAAGACATACTCTCTTTGCAACCCAGTCTCAGAAGTGACATCCCACATTCACCATTCTCTGTTTGTTAGAAGTGAGTTACTAGGTTCAGCCCATACACAGGGGGAGGGGATTACATAAGAGCATGAATTCCACGAGGAAGGCCTATTGAAGTCTCTTTTTAAGTCTTCCTGCCGCCATCTGAAAAGTCAAAGTCTTCACAATAAGATTCCAATTCTTTACTTCCTTTTCTCAACAAATATTTGAGTACCCACTCTATGCTAGACACTGCACAAATGCCCTGAAAAGTACGTTGAAGAAAGCAAACATGATCCTGACCTCATGAAGCTTATAATCTAGACAATAAATAGGCATTAAGGAAATAAACCAAATTATTATGTAAGTTGTGACAAGTGCTATTACAAAAAAAAAAAAAAAAATGTACATCATGTAAAATTAAGGAAGAATATCACCTACTTAGGATTTAAGTAAGGTGTCCCTGAAGAAGAGAGCCAAAATGAGTAAAAAAAAAAAAAAAAAATCTTGAAGTATTAACCAGGAAAAGGACAGGGCCAGGAGAGATAACAGGTGTCCAGAAACAAAAGGGACCACATGTATCATGACTCTAAAGTAAGAAGTTTCCAGCATATGGCAGGGTTTCAATAAATGGAGTAGTGGTGGGAGCTCTGGTAGCATAGCTGTTAAGGCACTTGACTGCTAATTAGAAGGCTGGCAGTTCAAACACACCAGCCACTCCTCGGAAGGAAGATGGGGCAATCTACTTCCCTAGTGATACTGCCTCAGAAACCCAAGGAGGGGTCGCTATCAGTTGGGTCCAACTCGATGGCACATAACAACAACAACGGTGGCCAAAAACATTAAACAGGAAAGTTTCTAACTGGCATCTATTCTCAACTAAATTGAATTTTCAAAATATAATTCAGATGTATCAGCCCTCCATGATTTTGGTTAGCTCTATAAACAAACTACCCAGATAAATAGAGTTAATAAAACCCATTTTGGTCTCAATCTTCCAAACTTTCAAACCTCTAGTATCTTGGGGGTCAGGGATATTTTAATAATTTGTCCATGAAGATACAGTGTCCTACTAAAAACCAGACTTCATTCCAATGAATTACTGCTAACCAAAAAGCACTCATTAGAACAATGAAGACTCTTTCACATTCCATTTCATTAAATGCAATCAATTTTTACATAAATAATGATGCTAAATGGCTTGAGAAGTGAAAGAAAACACAGGAATGCTGATACATGGCAGAGGAAGACTGAAACACTCAAAATAAATAATCTTTTGATTCTCAAGGTTAGAGAATCGAACAAGAAACAGATGCAGCCCAGTGGGTGTTTAAATAAAGAACTTCACTCCGAGGCATTCAAATTCTGCTCAATGTTCTTTCTTGTTTACCAGCAAGCTTCAGGTTCAAGTGTCAAACAGCCATAAAAGGACACATTTCAATACATCTGAAATTCAATACCTTTGTATAGGAAAAGAAATTAGTGGGTTCTCATTATATTCATGTTAACCTGGGCTGAGATACTTAGAATAAATGGCCTACCTTATAATCCTATTGACAAAGGATCATCTTAGCTATTGACACCGAGAAAACCCCAAGTACACTGTCAGTAGTCAATACGTACATAATAATGCAATTAAGATTGGGGAGGTTGGTAATACGTGTTTATTATGCTAAAAACCCAAATGTCAACAGTAAGCTAGCTCTGCAAACAGCATACCTCCAGCCCTACTTCCTTCAGATCTGAACACCAAGATGGAATTCCCAAAGTAAAAACCACAGACAGAACAAAGCAAACATGATCAAAATTGCATGCTTTCCTCAGGCAAGAAGCTGTAGCAGGATAAAACTGAGGAAGAAGGGCTGCCCACAAAACAAATCTGCTGACAGGTTATCTCATCACACCCATCATCACAGCTAAGGCCAGTGATAACGTGGAGAAGGGGGAGTCAAGAATGATGGGACAGAAGAAAATTGCTTAATAAAAGAGTTCCTTAAGGCTTTAAAGTAGTTTTTGGAAACAGCAGGAGACTGGTGGGCCCTAAATTTAGAGTTTGTTGGCTGGCAAAACAATCCATTGGCTGGAAGTTGAAAGAACTGGATTCCAGCCTCAATTAATTAACTCTTTGGCCTTTAGCAAACATCTTCAATCAATCCATTAGCAAGTAATTATTGAGTAGGTACTACAAGACTAGTGCTGAGGTGAGCCAAAAGGTTGATACAAAGGAGGTTAAGTCACTATCACTGCCCTCAAGCAACTTAACATTTTAACTCAAGAGGTAAAACAAATATAGGCAGTTTCTGGGTTACAAAGGTCTGACTCATAAACTGTATTTATGAACCAACCCCCATGTCTTAGTTATCTAGTGCTGCTATAACAGAAATACCACAAGTAAATGGCTTTGAACAAACAGAAATTTATTCTCTCACAGCTTAGGAGGCTCTAAATCCAAATTCAGGGTGCCAGCTCTGGAGGAAGTTTCTTGTCTCCTTTCGACATCTGTGAAACCAGTATTCGTTGGAAATCTGTGTCTTGGGATCAATCTCCTTCTGGGTCCAGACACTTCTCAGTGCAGGGACCCTGGGTCCAAACGACATGATCCCTTCTGGCTCTTCTTTCTTGGTGGCAATGAGGTCTCTTTGATCTCTGCTCACCTGTTTAATCTCTTTTATATCTCAAAAGAGATCAAGATACAACCTGATCCCATAGATTGTATCCTGTCTCATTATCATAGAGGTTAGGCTTTACAACACATAGGATAATATATCAAATCACAAAACGGAGGATAATTATATAATACCAAAAATCCCAGCCAAGTTGACACATATTTTGGGGGGTGGGAGACACAATTCAATCAATAATAATCCATAAAGCCTATTATATTGAAAATTTGAGGTGCATACAATGGTTCACAAAAACAAATGGGTGCTACTTTGCAACAAGCATTAAAACATTATTATTATTACTGTATTGTTGTATTAAACATGTTCTAGTGTATCTGGAAGTGTTTCTTCAATGTTTTTTTAAGCATAGGACGGTATACTACATATTGTATACTAAGACAAACATTAGTGTAAACAGCTTTGGTGATACTGTGGTAAAGCATTTGGGTGCTAACCAAAAGATGGTGGTTTGAACCCACCAGCTGCTCTATGGAAGAAAGATGAGACAGTCTGCTTCCACAAAGATTTACAGACATGGAAACCCTATGGGGGTCACTATGAGTTAGAAATGACTCGGTGGTAGTGGGCTTTTTTTTTTTTTTTTTTTTCTTTAAAGACAAACATTTGACTGACTAAAGTTAGATATAGTACCTAAGCACTCCAATTTAAAGAGACGTAGGCCCAGAATTCATTCATGATCTGAGGACTACCTGTATGTGATGTAACCTCTGCTTTTCAGTCCAGTCTTAATCCTCCAAGAGTTGGGAGTCAAATTTTTAAGTATATGAGTTTTTAACAATTACATGCTTTTTCAGATGGGATCTTTCAGAGATACACTATCAGCATTCCTACAGCTTTTCAAACAAAACAAAATCCTAGTTCTTCTGGATAACTAAGAGTTATAAGGACAGGGGAAGAAGGGTGTTCTCATGGTCAAATAAGTTTGGAAAACAATAGGTTGCAAGTTTAAAAGGTTTCATTACTGTAGGACTTCTAAGAGCCTTTTAAAAAATAATGTGTATTCTTCAACATGACAGAGGACATTTATTTAAAAAAGAAAAAAAAAAAAAAAGCTATCATTATACTCAATGGAGAAAGTCTAAAAGCTTTCCCCTTTAGATCAGGAACAAAACAAGGATCCTTACTTTCAGCAATGCTATTCAACTGAAATTTCTAGCCACAGCAATTAGGCAAGGGGAAGGGGCAGCCAAACTGAAAAGGAAGAAGTAAAACTGCCTTCATTTGTAGACAACAAGATCCTATGTATAGAAAATCCCAAATAATCCATAAGAAAGCTACTAGTGCCAATACATGAGCTCAGCAAAATGGCAGGGTACCAGATCAATACACAAAAATCTGTTGTGTTTCTATATACCAGCAATGAACAATCAGAAAAGGAAATCAGGAAAACAATCCCATTTACAAAAGCATCTAAAAGAATAAAATATTTAGGAATAAATTTAACCAGGAGGTGAAAGACTTGTACACTGAAACTATAAAATATTGCTGAAAGAAGTTAAAGAAAACCTAAATAAATGGAAAGACAGTCTGTGTTCATGGATTAGAAGACTTAATATTGTTAAGATGTCAATACTATTTAAAGTGATCTACTGATTCAATGTAATCCCTATTAAAATTTCAACAGCTTTTTTGAGGAAATGAAAAAACCAATCCTCAAATTCACATGGAATTGCAAAGGGATACAAATAGCCAAAACAATCTTGAAAAAGAAAAACAAACTAAGAGGAACTCACTCTTCCAAATTTCAAAATGTAATGTAAAACTATAGTAATCAAAAGTGAGGTACTGGTATAAGGATAGACATATACACCAATGGAATAGAATTGAGAGTTCAGAAATAAATCCATACATCTATGGCCAACTGATTTTGAACAAGAATGCCAAGAATACTGAATGGGAAAGTAATAATCTCTTTAATAAATGGAACAAGAGGATCTCCACATGGAAAAAAAAAAAAATGAGGTTGCCCCAATACCCCCACCACATACGAAAATTAAGGCAAAATGAATCAGTGACCTAAATATAAGAACTAAAGTCATAAAAATTTTAAAAGAAATGATAGGGACAAAACTACATGACCATGTTTTTACCATGGATTCTTAAATGTGACATCAAAAGCTTCAACAACAAAAGAAAAAAAATAAATAAATTCGACTTCTTCAATATGAAAAATCTTGTGTATCAAAGGACATTATCAACAAAGTAAAGCGACAAAGAGAGAAAATATTTGCAAACCATACTATATTCAGATTATGTAAAGAACTCCTACAAAAATATAACAAAAATAAAAACCACCCAATTAAAAAATGAGGAAAGAATTTGAATAGACATTTCTCCAAGATACACAAATGGTCAATAAACACATGAAAAAATGCTCAAAGCTGTTAGTCTTTAAAAAAACAAAACCAAATCCATTGCCCTAACACTTAATTGTGCTCATGTGGAATCTGTACATAGACCAAGAGTCATTCAAACAGAGCAAGGGGATACTGTGTGGTTTGAAATGAGGAAAGGTGTCTCAGGGCTATATTCGTTTACCATACTTATTCAATCAGTATGCTGAGCAAATAATCTGAGAACCTGGACTATATGAAGAACATGGCATCAGGATTGGAGGAAGACTCATTAACAACCTGTGACATGCAGATGATACAACCTTTCTTGCTGAGAATGAAGAAAACTTGCAGCACTTACTGATGAAGCCCTTATGTCAATCCATCTCATGGAAGGTCTTCCCCTTTTTCTCTGACTCTCTACTTCACCAAACATGATGTCCTTTTCCAGGGATTGGTCCTTCCTTATAACACTTCCGAAGTAAGTGAGATGAAGTCTCATTACCCTCACTTCATTAAACATTGTTGTCGTTATGTGCCCTCAAGTCGAACTCAACTCATAGTGACCCCTCCTTGGGTTTCTGAGGTGGTATCACTACGGAAGTAGATTGCCCAACCTTCCTTCCAAGGAGTGGCTGGTGGGTTTGAACCACCAGCCTTCTGGTTAGCAGTCAAGTGCCTTAGGCACTATGCTACCAGAGCTCCCTCATTAAACATTAGCTGTTGTTATTAATCAACATCTCCCCTAACCAGTCTGCTTTGTAGAAGGCTTAGCTGTTTTCACTTTCCAACCCAGGCTAAGGTCCCCACAGCCACATGAAGTGATCCTGCGCTGATCTATTTAGATAAGATATGCTCAAGAAATTAAAACGTATCTTCCATATAAATTAGATCGGGAAATTTTGCTACCTTACCCATCAAATTAAATTATCCCTAAAGTCAAATTAGTTGTGTACGCTCTTGGTTTGCCACTTAATAGCAGTGAGGGCTTGGGCAGCTTCCTTATCTGTATAAATGGAGATAATAATATCACCTACTTCATTGAGTTGTTGCAAATATTAAATGGAAACATATGTGAAGTGCTCAAAAAAAAGTTGCTGTTGCATTGATTCCAACCCCATGGTTTCAGAGTAGAACTGTGCTTCATGGGGTTTTCAGTGGCTGTGACCTTTCAGAAGTAGATCTCCAGGACTTTCTTCGGAGGCCCCTCTGCATGGGTTCAAATATCAACCTTTCAGTTAGTAGTAAAGGACTTAACTATTTGCACCACCCAGTGAAGTTCTCAGTAAATAGTAAATTCCTAATCAATAGTTTCAGCTATTGCTGTTGTAGTGGATTTATTCGCCAGAATCCACAGAAAGATCCACCACCAGTGCTTCTACTGCCATAATGTGGCTAACAAATGTAGGTAGTAACTGCAGAGCCTTGATGACTATATGCAAAAATTCAGAAGCAGACCCCTTGTGCCACCCACCATGAATAATGATGGCCCCTGAGTGCCAGCTGGGTGCCAGCAGTCAGTATATCAGATCCATAGCCAACTCCAGCTAAGCCCAGGAGGGCATTGTCCCAGCAGCCAAGAAAAGGTGCAGCTCCCCAGAGCAGGATGGGCCCCAGCATTCTCTCTGCCTCTCAGCAGGGAAATAAGAGGCTGAGAACAAGGTGATAAGGGAATTCTGCAGCCTTACAATCAGTAGAGGTAATCACACATCCACAGGACCTGAGGGCATAGAAAATAACAGGGGAGAGTGATTTCACTCAGGCAGACCGGACAGGAGAAGGGGGAAAAATGCAGCTGGCAAGGGTGAGCTGAGAGAGCAGTGATGGAAAGATCCCTTGAGTCACAAGCTGTGGTCCAGAAGTCAGGCTCTTTCTACTCAGGAATTCATCTGGCAAGCAGCTCTCTGAAGGCTCACTGCCATGACTCTATAGAAAGACATACCATTGAAGGACCTGGCTCAAGAGATCTGTCAGCAGACTGTGTGCATCCTCAAAGTGGACTTTAGGAACTGGGACACTTCAGAAATGATTTGGTCCTGGGGCGGCAGTTTTCCAGAGGCAGAGTTCCCAAATAGACAGGGCATATCCCCATCATACTCTCTTTTCTCTAAGTCCACACAGTGGAAAACTCTGATGCCAAATGAAAGGATGAGAAAGATCTCAATAAACTGCCATGGATTCTCTCAAAGACTGTTAAGTGGAAAAAAGTAAGGTACAAAAGCATATATTGTGTTGTGTGTGCATGTCTGTGTGCATGTCTGTGTGTTGTATGTGTAAGGAAAGAAGAAAAACAGACACATACATGTACTTAGTTTTATGGAAAGAAACCCAGAAAGAACTGTGTGTTGTATGTGTAAGGAAAGAAGAAAAACAGACACATACATGTACTTAGTTTTATGGAAAGAAACCCAGAAAGAATAAATCAGAAGCTAATGAAAACAGTTTTCTATAGGGGGTAGATGGAAGAGAGAGGGAAGGATAACAAGGCTTTTTTATATTATTTTGATTTTGAACCATGTGAATGTTTTATATTTCTAAGAAATAAACCTGAATTTTAAAATGAAAAAAAAAAAACAGACCTAAAACTGAATATGATCAGAAATAAAATAAACTATATATCAAAATCACTTAGCAAGTAAGAATTTGTTTAACTATGAACATACTACTCTCATTATAATAAACCCATAGTGGGATACAGCTAAGAACAAAAAGAAATCTTGAACTTCACTTACTAGTTTTGTTGCAAGTGCTAGTATCAGTGCTGTAATCCCAAAACTCCTGTGTGTGCACTGTAGAATAAAACAAATGAGTAAATGTACTGACCCTGTTGGGAATCAGAGTTTTCATTGTGGGAAAAAAAGGTAGATTTATGGAGACACTGTGAATTAGATTTACATTCAAAGTACCAGTATGAGCTCATTATTTTTAAAATATATTCATATGCACTTAAAGCCTAGAAAACTCCTAAAAGCTAAGACAAGTCTTAGTAGTGATGAGCACACATAGTACCCACATTTTGGTTTATAAATATCAGTTCTCATTAAAAGAAACAACAAAAACGGGTGATTCCAAGACTGAAGCAAAGAAAATTTGAGATAGGCCCAGAACATCTAATTATGCCAGAACGTAAGAGAGTACCCAGTAAGACATAAAAGCAGCTTACACGGGCTTCTACAGCTAAACCTGGAACAATCTGAACATCAAGAGGAATGATGATGATAATGGTAACACACTGAATGGTAACAATGAAATGAAGAAGAATTCAGTAATTCATAGATACTAAAATTATGGGAGAGGGGAGATTTAAAAGTTCTTTATTTAAAAATACCAGCTAATAAATGTAGAATGGTAGAATTGGAAAGCTATCACTTCACAACTCATGATGAAATAATTGACATAGGCAAGGACCACTAATGGATGGTAAAACCACTGGGGGAAAGGCTATTGAAGAACAAGGTATTCACAATTGTTTTGGTTACCTAGTGCTGTTCTGACAAGAATATACCACAAATGGGATGGCTTTAACAAACAGGAGTTTATTTTCTTACAGTTTTGGAGGTTTTAAGTCCAAATTCAAAGTGCCAGGCTCTACCAGCTGGGTGAAACCCCCTCAACCTTGGGCTTCAGCTCTGCCTCCTGCTCCAGGCCCACTGAAGCTGGAGGCTTTTCTTCACTCAGATGGCTGCTGCCTGCTATGGTTGACAAACCCAAGGTCCACAAGTGAAACAGCACAATCTCAATATCACCAAACAACATGGCAGGCCACTAATTCAAATCCATAAATAGTCCCAAGATCGGCAGAGCATGGCAGGCTGTTAAACAACTTGGCTACACGCAGGGCTCAAGCATGCCAAAGAGCTAGAGACCAATCCCAAAACTTCTCCTTATATACAGGAAGCAGACCACATCCCTAATGCAGGTACTTAGCTGCTCATAGCAGATTCTACCATGGAGTTGATTACCAGTCTCATCATGGGGAATAACTACCTCCAGCTGCCCAGACACCCAACTCAGCCCATTCAAGTTGACAACAAGCTAAAGTACCACAACAATGTCTCAAAATTCCCCCTCACAGATTATTGATTATAAAGGGAATAATGATACTGGAGTTATGGGCAGCTCATGAGAAGATAAAGTATTAGATCCAGTGAAGGTGGCAAAAGGGAACAGGTTAAGCAACTGGGAAAAATGAAAAAAACCACCCAGCCGGCAGAGCCAAAGAGAAGTCATTAGAAATGTAAATAATGAGGGATCTGGCAGCCATCACCTTAAACAAGAAGTCAAACTAAGCATCACCAGTAACGGGAAGTATATAATATCACCTATATGGTCTTCTTGCCAAAATAATTAATCTGAATCTAATCATGAAGAATCAATCAGAAAAATATGAGTTTGTGAGACACTTAACAGGATAACTGGCCTCAACTCTTCAAATGTGCCAATGCCAAAAAAGAACCCCCATTCCAAACACAGTGAGTCCTCTTTTCTGGACAAAAAGTGACATGGCAACCAAATTTAGTATGCGATATCTGACTAAATCCTGCAATGAATAAAAAATACAGCTTTACATGATGTTTTTGGAAAACATGAGAAATTTTAATATAGAATAGATAATATCGTATTCATATTTAAATGTTTTGGGTCTGATGATTATATTATTGAAAATTTGCAGTTGTTAGGAAATATATCAGCTAAAGTATCTTTACAAATGAACTAAGAACGAAGAAGTTTGCAATGCTCTGATATTTAAAAAAGGGGGGAGAGATGGTGTCCTACTGACAGACTGTGCACCAGATTCCTCTATCAACAGAGATTTTGAGAAACTAGGCAAAGTAGATGCAAATAATGATACTGGAGTTATGAGTGGCTAATGAGAAGGTAAAGTATTAGATCTAGTCAAGGTGGTGAAAGGAAGCAGTTTAAGTGATTGGAAAAAATGAAAAAAACCACCCAAGCAGCAAAGCCAAAGAGAAGTCATTAGAAATGTAAAGGAGGTCAGGGATGAGGAAAAAAAAAAAAATCATGGAACCCACAGTCATTAAAGACTCAGAACAGTCACACTGGGAGTTTTTCAAGGATCAGTGACAGAGAACAACACCTGCTCATCCCAACTGCAGATACTCTTCACAATGAACAAAGACCTGCACCCTCATCCCCACCAGTGATTCCACCAACACAAAGAAAGCTGGAGAGTGACCCAGTACAGCTGAGTGAATAACCAAACAAGTACACCTGTTCCACACTTCTAGGTATAGTAAAACATAAAACCAGGCTGAAACAAATCAGTACAGAAATAACAAAGACAACAACTTTAAAATGTCTAGGAAACAACAGACAACTTCAAACAAACAAACAAAAAAGACAAGATAGTAGAAACAAGTGCCCAAGCTAAAGAATTAGGGAATCTCCCCAAGAAAGAACAAGCAATTAAGGAATTTATATATATATATTGTTGTTGTTATGTGCCGTCGAGTCATGTATGTATATATATACACACACACACATATACATATATATGTGTGTGTGTGTATAAAACCTACAAGAACTCAGGGAGCTCTGGTGGCATAGTGCCTAAGGCATTTGACTGCTCACCAGAAGGATGGCAGTTCAAACCCACCAGCCACTACTCAGAAGGAAGGTTGGGCAATCTATTTCCATAGTGATACCGCCCTGGAAACCCAAACCCAAGAAGGGATCACTATCAGTCAGATCCAACTCAATGGCAGTGGATTGAGAGACAACCCTGCTGATGGCCTATGACTAGGAAGGGAAACAACGAGAGAGACAACCTGAGCTGTGGACTTTCCACTGTCCAGAGGACACAGCCATTTTGATTGTTTACAAGCAGTGGCCATTTTGGATATTTAAAGTGACCGAGGGCACAGCCATTTTGAATGTTTACTAGTGGTGGCCAATTTGGATATTTAAAGTGACTGAGGGTGCGGCCCATTTTGAATGTTGACAAGCAGTGGCCATTTTGGATATTTAAAATGATCAAGGGTGCAGCCATTTTGGATTTTAAAGTGACAACATTCTCATTCGGATTCCAGGGACCTAAGAATAGGCTCTGTTTGCCAAGGATAGCAAGGACATAGGACATCTGGGAGTCTGATAACAGGAAAGGAGACAGGAAGTGAGTATACAAGTGCTGCCAACTAGAGAATAGAGGAGCACAGCACATTACCCTGCTTACGTAGATAACATACAAAGAAAATAAAAATTGTAAGCAAGTCACTCAAACATACAATCAGCAATTAAATACAAACACAATAAGTCACAATGCCTCAGAGAGAACAGAGCATCACAGTTCACACAAAGAAGCAAAATAAAGCAGGAGAAACAAGGGATAAGGTTACAGACCCAAAACATATCCCTGAGGAAGATGCAGTATTGGAACTCACTGATAAAGAATTTAAAAGAATTATATTTAGGAATCTTCAATGAATTGAGAGACAGATCAAGGAAAACACTGACAAGATTGAAGAAAACACAGACAAAACTCTACAACAATTTCGAAGACAGTACAAGAACAAAATGGGAAAATAAATGAAAAATTGGAAATGATACAAAATCTACACACAGAAATCCAGAAGATTAATTCTAAATTTTCAGAAATAGATAAGACATGGAATGGGCAAAGGAGTAGGATTGAATAAATGGAAGACAGAATTAGTGAAAATGAAGGCAAATATCTCAACACTTCTTTGGAAAGTGATCAATCAGAAAAAAGATCAAAACAAAATGAAAAAAGCTTAAGGTTCATGTTGGATACCATCAAAAGGAATAAGCTACATGTAATCAGAATTCCAGAACAGGAAGAGACAAATAAAACCACAGAAAAAACTGTCAAAGATTTGTAGGAAGAGAATTTTCCTGGTATAATGAAAGATGAGACTACATCCATTCAAGAAGTCCAACAAAACCCAAACAGGATAGACCCCAAAAGAATATCACCAAGACATATAATCATCAAACTCACGAAAACCAAAGACAAAGAAAGAATCCTGAAAGCAGCATGAGAAAAACAAAAAGTTGCCTACAAGGGGCAACCAATAAGACTAAGCTCAGATTTCTCAGCAGAAACCATGCAGGCAAGAAGGCAATGGAATGGAAAGAGAAAAATGTCCAACCAAGAATTATGTACCCAGCAAAACTGTACCTCAAATATAATGGTGAATTAGGACATTTCCAGATAAGCAGAAATTAAGGGAATTTGGTAAAACCAGACCAGCCTTATAAGAGATGCTAAAGGGACTCCTTTGAACAGAGAACCAACAACAGCCAACAACACCCAACCATTGACACACATGATGACACAACCCAGAAACCAATCCAGCTATGGAAGTATCCAAAGTAAATAAGCCTACAAGATTGTAAACAGGGAAACAGAGACACCAACCAACAAATGAGGACAACTACAAACCAAAAAAAAAAGGGAAAAACATCTGTGTCATTACAGAACTTCTAGATGGTAGGGAAGTGAAGACAAGTACAAGATAGAATGGACTGTTCTACACTTGGGAAGAAAACTATAAATCATAGGGTAACCTCAAAGAAAAATGATAAACCTTCACATCAAAATTAAAAAGTGGACCAGCACAAATATTTAGCAAATACCAAAACAATAGCAGTGAAGGAAGTGATAACACAATTCATAAACAAAACAAGCTCAGCACAGAAAAGTATATGGAACAAAGAAATCAACACCACGAAAAAGCACATAACAGAAATGACAGCAACAAATTCATACTTGTCGATAATTACATATCTGACAATGGTCTTATCTCTAAAATTTATGGAAAACTCCAATGCCTCAACAGCAAAGGGATTAACAATCCAATTGAAAAATGAGCAGAAGACTAGAATAGCCACTTCACCAAGGAGGATATTCAAGAGCCAGCAGACACATAAAGAAAGGCTCATGATCATTGATCATCAGAGAGATACAAATCAAAACAACAACGAGATACCATCTTACCCTGGCACTGATGGCAAAGTTCAACAAGACAGAAAATAACAAATGCTGGCAGGGATGTGGAGAGTTTGGTACTCTCATACACTGCTGGTGGGACTGTGAAGTGATACAACCACTGTGGAAAGCAGTATGGCAATGCCTTAGAAAGCTGGAATTGGAGATACCATTTGACCCAGCAATCCCATTACTAGGTATGTATCTTAGAGAGGTGAGACCCAGAACAGGAACAGATAAATGCACACCCATATTCACCACAGCACTATTCACAAAGCAAAAAGGTGGAAACAACCTACGTGCCCATCAGTGGAAGAGTGGATGACCAAACTATGGTACATACACATAATGGAATGCTATGCAGTACTAAGGAATAATGTAGAGTCTGGAAAACACTGCATAACATGGAAGAACTTGAAAGACATTATGCTGAGTGAAATAAGTCGATCACAGAAGGACAAATATAGTACTAGTTCATTGCTGTGGAAGGTCAAGAAAAGGTATCTATATGGAGGGAAACTTTCTTTGTTGGTTGCCAGGGGTGGGACGGGAGGGGAGGGAACACTGTTTAAAAATAAAAAAGCACTGACCCATGTCACTTTAATTCTCTATATTTCACTGTACATAAATTATATTTCAATAACATGCATTTTTAAAATAATAATAATAAATTGATATGGTATTTAACATTTAAAAAGTTATATTGAAGTGCTAACTCATATACCTGTAAATATGACCTTGTTTGGAAATAGAGATTTTCTTTTGAGTTCATAGCATAAAGGATGGGTCCTATACCTAATCTCTTCTGAGTGGCACCTTGTTCAAAGAGAACAGAGAAAAGACACAGGCACACACAGATGGAAGAGACCATGTGAGGAACCATCTACAAGTCAGGGTATACTAAGGAATGTCCAAGGTTACCAACAAGGAAATATCCTTCCATAGAGCTGTTGCCTGAATTTGGATTTCTAGCATCTAAAATTGTAAGACAATAAATTTCTGTTCTTTAAAGCCAAAAAAAAAAAAAAAAGAACTCAGCACAGAAAAATATCTGGAACAAGGAAATCACCAACAACACACACACAAAAAGAAAAAAACACAACAGAATGGCAGTAATAAATTCATACCGAATTACATCACTAATCACATGCAATGTGAATGGACTAAATGCACCAGTCAAGAGAAAGAGAATGGCATATTGGATAAGAAAAGACCGAGCTCTGGTAGCATAGTGGCTAAGACACTTGCCTGCTAACCAGACGGCTGGCGGTTCAAACCC
>NW_006921643.1:1568014-1569491 GCF_000298275.1 Orycteropus afer afer
AAGAAGAAAAAACAAAAGATTTACAGCCTCGGGGGGGCAGGGGGAAGAGCAGGACTGGCAATATTAATTCCTGATAAAAGAGACTTCAAGGTGAAAACCAGGATAAGGAACTAAGAAAAACACTATATGATGTTAAAGGGGTCAACTGACCAAGAAGACATTGTTGTTATGTGCCGTCAAGTCGGACCCGACTCATAGCAGTACCTCCTTGGGTTTCCAGGGAGGTCTGTTGGTGTAGCGCCTAAGGCATTTGACTGCTAACCAGGAGGCTGATGGTTCAAACCCACCAGCCACTCCTTGAAAGGAAGGTTGGGCAATCTACTTCCATAGTGATACCGCCTTGGAAACCCAAGGAGGGGTTGCTATGAGTCAGATGTGACTCCAGAGTAGTGTGTTGCATTGCATTGCATTGGGTTTCCAAGGCAGTATCACTACGGAAGTAGATTGCCCAACCTTCCCTCCAAGGAGTGGCTTTTGTGTTATCATAATAAATATCTATGCACCCAATGAAAAAGCTCCAAAATACATAAACCAATTATTAACTGAATTGAAAGGAAAAACAGACAATTCTACAACAGTAATAGGAGACTTTAATACACCACTTTCAAGAAAGGGCAGAACAACTAGAAAAAAACTCAACAAAGATACAGAAGAACTCAACAACACATTCAAACAGTCTGACCCCATAGACATATACAGAGCATTGCACCCAACAAAAGCATAATACACTTTCTTCTCTAGTGCACATGGATCATTCTCCAGGACAGACTATATGTTAGGCCACAGAAAAACCCTCAATAAATTTAAAAACCATTGAAATACTACAAAGCATCTTCTCAGATCACAATGCTATAAAATTACAAATCAATAATAGGAAGATCAAGGAAAAAAAAAATCAAGTTTGTAGAAACTGAATAATATACTGCTCAAACACTACTGGGTAACATAAGGAATAAAGTGGGGAACTAAAAACTTCCTAGAAACAAATGAGAATGAAAACACAACTTAACCAAACCTTTGGGACACAGTGAAAGCAGTTCTCAGAGGTCAATTTATAGTGACAAAGGCACTCATCAAAAAAGAAAAATCAAAATCAACATTTAATTCAACAACTCCCACAATTAGAAAAAGAGCAATGACAACAAAAAACCTACAGTATCCAGAAGCAAGAAAATAAACATCAGAGCAGAAATAAATGAAGCAGAAAACTAAAAAATAGAAACAATCAACAAGAAAAAGCTGGTTCTCAGAAAAGATTAACAAAAGCAACAAACCACAGACAAATTTAACAAAGAAAAAGAAAGAGAAGATGAAAATAATGCAAACAATAAATGAAAAGGGCAACATCACAACAGAACCAACTGAAAAAAATAAAGATAATAAAAGAATATTATGAAGAACTGTACTCCAACAGATTCGAGAACCTAGAAGAGATGGACAAATTTCTAGAAACATAAGACCTACCTAAACTAACCCA